>NC_141823.1:18976256-19066256 GCF_982586985.1 Callionymus lyra
AGTAACTACTTTAAAACATTAATAAGATGAGGAAAATTACGTCTTTGAGAGGAATTCTTAACATTTGAAGAATGTGAGTAAGTCAGGAGGTTTGGGTTTAGTTGCCCTTTAATAATACTCCTGAATTGCAGTTTTCTCTGCCGCATTGACATGATCCTGGTTCCTCACTCGCTTGTAAACGTTGTCCAGGTTTTTGCTCCAACTAGTTGGTAGTGTCTCTAAACAAAATTATCAATTTCTTTTTTCAAAACAGAATGCATAGCCTCTTGTCAGGGGACTCTTGGGAGTTTAAATGCCCACAGGTTGCCACTCTGAAACAAAGCCAGAAATAAGTCATTCTCTATTTGCGACGTGTATTGCCGACTGACAATATAGACATTGAAGTGAATAAACAAAGAGACATCAATGAGTTTAGATAGTGCTTTAATGATCATAATTTCATTTGAATAGCGACTTTATCAGATTTGATAAGTTGATGTGCATGTGTGTTGTATTTATTGTTAGGAAAGCTTGGGTTAACCGGAGTTCCCGGAGGAAACCCAGGTAGAGATGAGATTCCAACTGGTGCTGAGGTTGCTTGCTGGAATCCGAAGATGTGAGTGAAAGAAGTTAGATCCATGAATTGTCTCGGAAGAACAAGAGTACCCGGAGAAAGAGTGAGACAGAACAGGCTCATGATTTCCAGATTCATCCAGTAACAATGGTTTCTAGATGCTTTGGAATGAGTGTAGATCTGTCTCGTAGGGCTGCTGATGTCTCTTGCTGTATCCAGTGAAGAGGTTTGCAGTGTCTATGATGAAGGTTTGATGCTGCTGTTGCTGCCAACTATCTCTTCCTGCGGGTTCTTCGTCTCCTGCCTCCTCTCCGACTCCTGCCTCTGTATGAACGACGCACTCGCCTTTTTCCTGTTGCACGACGGCGACGCCTGTAGGTCCTCCTCCTCCGGCGTGTCCTGGAGCGAGAGCGAGATTTGGATCGAGAGCGGGAGCGAGATCGGACTCGAGCCATGTTGTTGAGTTTTGGCTCTGGATCTTATTTTGGTTTGAAGTATCCAAAAAACTTCTCGTTAACAAATGCTGCGGGAGCACTTAATTTATAATCTTGGGTCGCCTTTGTTCTGTAAACCAAAGCCAAAATTGGCTTAAATCCTTGTGTACCTGTGATGATGAAACCAACGTCCCCAGCTCTTAAACCTAAATATTTGGTCTTGTATTCTATTGCTTGTCTCAGTGACATTGGGGGGAGTAAGTGGCTGTTGCGAGATTGTTAAAGTAGCTCCAGGATTATCTCGGGCCGAGGGAGCATCAAGCTGGAGACTTCGGCCCCTGAATTAAATTGCCAGGTTGTTGAAGGTTTTTGTTCCAAGCGATCAAGCATGCACAGTTCAACCGATGAGGTTTCAGCTGAAACAAGCAACACCGGTCAACTGATTACACTCCTCGATTGGTTGGAACAAAAACCTGCACCCACTGAGGTCCTTTGTGGAACACTTTGGACAACCCTGCCCTAAGAGGTGGATCCAAATACCAAAAAGGGAAGAAAAAAAATGGACACAATGAATGTGGTCCAGAGTTATAGGACATCTCAGCAGAAAGATGCCTGATTACATTAGCTAAATACTTACTTCACGGTGGCATCTATGGAGAGTCTTTTAGGTTCAGAGATTTCCTGATGTTTCCCCACCACATCTTTGGAGATGACATCCATCTCTCCTGCTCTTCTCTTTTGATCCAACGGAGCCCCAGAGGCTGAACTTAGTCTGATTTATTTGCTAGAAATCAAACAATGGCTGAGTGAAAACACTTTGCAGCTAAATGTGGACAAAACTGAAACTTTGGTTATTGCTCCTGATGATGTTCCAGGGTTGAGTCAATACTTAGGTCAGTCTGTAAAAACTGAGCCTGGGAAACCTGGGTGTTGTAGTTCAGCAATGCAGAAAACTGACAAGAAACTGTTTCAACTGAGAAAAATCTCTAAACTTAGGAAAATGTTGTCACAACATGATCTGGAGCTTGTAATCCATGCGTTTGTGTCTTCTCGCCTGGACTATTGCAACAGTTTGTTTTCATGTCTAAACAAGAAGGGTCTGTCTCGCCTGCAATTGATTCAGAACTCTGCAGTGAGAATTCTGTCTCGCTCTAGTAGAAGAACTCACATTTCTCCGATCCTTAAAACTCTTCACTGGCTGCCAGTTTCTTTCAGGATCAACAAAAATTCTGGTTCTTACTTTCAGATCTATTCATGGTCAGGCTCCTCCTTACATCAGTGATCTGATCAAGCCTTACAACCCCAGCTCGGGCTCTGAGGTCTGTGGATCAGAATCTACTGATGGTTCCTGGACACGGTTCAGGACCAGAAGAGAGAAATCCTTCCAGACTGTTGCTCCTAAGCTTTGTAACGATCTTCCTCTCCCTCTGCCTTTGATGGATCTACTGACTCATGAAACATCTGAAAACACTTTTGTTCGTGCAGGCTTTTCCTTGATTCTCTGACACTCCTGTTTGTCTTGGTGGTGTCTTAACCTTTTAAGTATAATTTATTGTGTATTGTTTTGATTGTTTAACCCAGGGGTGGGCAAACTCCGTCCTCAAGGGCTGCAGTGGGTGCAGGTTTTTGTTCCAACCGATCAAGTATGCACATTTTAACCAATGAGTTTTCAGCTTAAACAAGCAACACCAGACTGACGATCAACTTATTACACTCCTAAGACACCTGATTGGTCAAAAGGTGTCCTCTTGATTGGTTGGAACAAAAACCTGCACCCACTGCGGCCCTTGAGGACCGAGTTTGCCCACCCCTGGTTTAAGCGCTTTGTGACCCTGTTCTAGAAAAGGGCTCTACAAATATTACTTACTTACCTTGGAAATGATCAAATCAAACCAGCGTTGAAGCCATTCATTCAACATGCTGTCATTCTTTATCCAAATCTTCTAGCTTTTGTGAGCAGCACCAAGCTTGATACATTATTACCATCAGTAAAATATTGTGCAGCACCATAACAAATCTTTACTGGTTCCCTTTGCTGTTTTGAGTTTTCAGATGCCTATACACAATTTAATCCGTTTTCTTTGTTGGACCAAAATAATTACGTCAAAGGGAAATGTGATTTAATACAGTGGAAATAAAACAGAACTACAAAGATGAAGTTCTAGCAGCAGCTCCTGAGGTAGAACCCACTAAACTGAAGCCGGTGGTTGTTATTATCATCCTTATTAACTTGCATCCCAAATCATTTGGCTTGACCCCCTGATGCATACCTCAGATCATTGATCGTAGTTTCTTGGTGTTATTGGTGGGCAGAACCTGGTAGTGAGTTTATCAGAAAAATCCATTTCATTCACCCTTCTTGGGGCATCATCTGCAGGCTGGAGTGAGGTTCAAGTGAATGTTAGCCAATCGCCAAAGCGTTGATACATGCAATAGAGGCGCGCTGGTATCATATACGTTTATTTTCCTTGATTTTCCACAGTCTGGCTGATGTCTTTAACCAGTAAATTTTAATGTTTGTAAGGGTCTTGTTTAGTTTCGCTGATCGGAAATACAACCCCAGTGAATCAGTGATCTGACTTTTTTGGAGGCGGAGTATCCCCTATTCTGATGTCAGAATAGGCTCGCAGACGGGGGAGAACTTCAATAACTTCAAAACAGAGCAACGTCATGATGAATGACCAACTGCATGTTGGAGAGGAAGACAACATTTACAACATGTGAATAAGTCAGGAGAGTTGGGTTTTCACTTTAGGTGCCCTTTAACCAATCAGAAGCAACATAAGGCGGGTCTATCTTTCATTACTAGTTTGAGTTATCGTAAGTTAACATTTTAATACAAATATAGCGCAGTCATCTTAATGCTGTCAAGCTAACGATCGCTAGGATTTTTCACTCTTGAGTCAAACTTTACTCCTGAGAGATCTTCATTTTATGGTAAATTCCCCTCAGTTTTTAATAAATTGACAATTAAAACATAATATTTCAGCAATGACTCTTATGAGTGTCAAAGATAACAGGTTTATGAAGATATAAATCAGTGTTTAGCCACACTTTATGACTGCCATAGATCTAAAGGATGTAGACTAATGTCCCACAAAATATCACAACAATTCAATGTAGAATTATTAATTAAATCTTCTTTTTTTTTTTAACCATCTAAGTCATATGCTATTGTCAAAGATGACAGATTTATGCTGGCATGGAGGTGAGAAAATAAGTCTAATAAAATCATTTAAAGTTTTTATTTGTTTTTTGTTCTTTAAATTTAAATCTTTTAAAATTTCACTCAATATGCACGCGAACGGTCTTGCGCGTGCGTGTGTGTTTGAAGAATGCTGATGAGATATAAAATAACCAGTAGCCAATTCAATAAGTTCAACTTTTGGGTTTATATATTTGTAAATCTGACTCTAAAGGAGTCATTGGCTCGCCAACCATGAACCTCACCTCAATGATAGATACATAAATAGATACTTATTTATCACCCAATTGAGAGGTTCTGTTGCCCAGTATCAATAACACATCCATCTGTACAAACATAAAATAAACATAAAATAAAAGTTTCCAACAAAAAGTAAAAGTGCATTTATTTGACGGTGACAGCTCAATTCATCATATGGACATAGATTTCTGCCTGCTACCCCAAAAGGACACAGAATACTCTGAAAATACTTGCAACCCTAAGTTGACATGAGGGTGAGTAAAAAATGTGTGAAATTACATTTTGGGTGAAATATTGCCTTTAATCTCTTGTTTGAAACATTGATTGTGATGCTCAGAGCTCCCAAATAAGAACCGTTAGTGGTTTGTATTGGATTTGGACTTAGTATATGTGTCGCGACCTGTCTGTTATTCACCCAATAAGAAAGCAGTTGTGGCTACACCTTTCTTTATTATATCAGATGGTGCACCTTTTCAAAAAACATCAAAATGTGTCATGTTTGAAAAATTCTGTATTTAATTTCCTGGGATTTTCCTTTTTGCTTTCATTGTTATTGTGACGGTGTTTGATTGATGACACATTTGTTATAGCTCTTTTATATGTGCATTAAGTCATATTGTTGCCTGTAATAAGTATTTGTTAAGTCTGAACAATCCTTTTCGCCCCATCATTCTCGAATCATGTAAGTGGTTTTATTCATTCATGTAAAGAGTGTCTTCTCTAGTCATCCTTGCATTAAGAACTTTTAAGACAAACATAAACTTTTCAAGTCATTTATTTGTTAAAATGGTTCAATAGATAAAATTGTAAATTCTAAACATTTGTATAGCAATTTGAATTATATATTATTATTAGGAAACCAACAGGTGGTCTGGAGAAATTCCACTTATTGCAGGTGATAAATCACTGGAGATTGTTGGCTGCAGGAGTGGGTGGTGGACAGAGAATATTCTGTTGTTTTCTGGTTTGAGGGGGGACCGGAGTACCCGGAGAAGACCCAGTTATAATATTAGTCCGCTCACTCTATTTGAAACATTGGAGAGATGCCGCAAATACGAGCGCAGTATCCAAATGGAAATTTTGCATTTGAAGTTGCAGCACCCGAGGATGGTTTAGAGAAGGTTTGGCAATAAGAAAGAATCTGACTTCACTTTCAGCCCTTTCCAAGTATTCTGCTTGAAGACCAAGGGATTGGTGTGGAGAAGTATGGGGACAGATTGAGGTCCTTTCAATGCTGTCAACTTGGTATATCGGTTTGAAACTGTTCTCTTCTAGTCAGCTCCGCCTCGGTCTCACGACGAGACGACAACTCAACTATCAGGAACATTTGCAAAGGGCCTATTTGTTTTGTGGTGTCAGCGAAACATGGGTGGTGCGTGTGGATGTTGACTCTCCACCAAGGAGACTACGATCTCCTCCTTCGTCTCCTTCTGCCTCTGGTCATCCTTCGTCGTCTCTTGCCAGTTTTCTGGGTCCTCCTCCTTCTCCTGGGATAGGCCCGGCGCCTCCTGGTGCGGCGCATCCTGGTGCGGCGACTCCTGGATCTAGACTTGGACCTGGATCTAGACCGGGACCGAGACCGAGACCGAGTTGCACGTGCCATGTTCTTGCTTCTTTGTTATTTGCCTTCCTTCGGTTTTGACTCCAAAGTATCCAAACTCTTCTCAACCCAAACCTACCGGATGCCCCGAATTTATAACGTTCGCTCTCTTTGTTCTGGATTTAAAAAGGCGACGACGGCTGTTGTCTCAGGATGACGTAATCGTTAAGAGAACTAACTGGTGACATCATGGTCTCTGAGCAAATCAGTGCTTACTCGATCACTACATTGGATTGTAATGTAGATGTTTGTTTTTTTCTTGATACTCTCTGGAGAGAATTGGAAACAATCTCCTGAAAATCCACCTTTAAACAACAATAGATCCACAGATAGGCTTTCAGGTTTGGGAGAGATACCAATAGCAACATCAAGCTGTAGTCCATGCCACACAAATGTCCTCCTCAGCTAGTGCTGGTGATACTGAGAGGTTTTTAAGTTTTGTGGTTCCCATGTTAATGTTAATTTTAATTTTGAATTCAAGTGTTTTTCTAAAACAATTTGTGATAATGCAGTAGCAGGATTACTAGTGAAATTTTGACACTGTTGACCCTTTACCTTGAATGTTAACCAGCTCAGAACCATTTTATGAATACAGACTTTAGACTTTAGAATCACAGAACACCGTTGTGGATCAGCGTGAGGAAAGCAACCTTCTATTTTCAAGATAGACTCAACATGAGTGGGAAAATGTATGACTGTACACATCACGAAAAGGAATGTTTTAGGTGCAGAGCTGTCAGTTTGAAACCTAGGCTAAAAATGGCATAATGACTCATCCAACAATTGCTATAATCCTTACATAATGTTCTGTTGACTCAGCTGAATAATTCAGTTGATGTTGGCCGTTAGGTCAGAGTGATGCAAGTTCAGCAGAGACTACATTAGCTTGTCAGATTCAAGAGTTGGACGAACATGGGAAGCAGAGAAGAATACATGTTGCAACATCACCATGTTTCAATATAAATGACTGCTGCTCCGGTCGTCTTGAGCATCTTAAAAAGTGGTCAGTGGCCCTCACTCCACTCATGGACTATCTGAAGCCGTTCAGAGGATAATATTGGACTCTGTCTGGTCCAGGAGAAACTGCACCACCTACCTCTGGAGACTAGTGTCAGTGACATGTCATCATAGCTGCCAAGCATTTCTATCATATGTCTTTATGTTGAAGACTGCAAAACAGTTTCTCTCCTGGCTCTGGCTGACCACGACTGGACTTTGAGGAAGAACTACAAAACTTTCCAGCAGCTCCTCCAGATCAAAAGGGGACAAGTCAATGTAATTGGGAAGTTAGCTTCATGGGGATTGACTCTCTTTAAAGCAACTTTTTTAAAGAAGTTAACTGCGTTAAACCAGTGTCAGGCCGGGTGAAAAAGAGCACTTGGAAAAAGCAGAGACTCTGAGAGAGATGACGGTCTGTACGCTCAAAAAATAAAACATTGATTAAATGTATAATGCCTTGCACCTTATTAAATTAGGTAAATAAATGTACAATAAAATGACAAATTCTATCTTAATTATTTTTTACACAGCTAGTAGATATATACACACTTATATAGGGCTCATTGTTTATTTCTTCCATGTGTCGGACAATTCCTGATATCGCCACTTGAAAAAGAAGTATGCTTATGTAAATACTGTAACTGTCTTGGATACGCTCCTGCGTACTATTTGAAACAGATCCAAAAATCCCCTCCCTTCCTTTAATGTATATACCACTGTAATAAACAAGTGTTTTCACTTGTCTAACTGAAATGCTTTGAAACACACTAGACATCTTGTAGAGACTAAATCTATTATCACAAAATGTGTTTGTAAATATTTACTTACCCACTGGATGCAGAATAGCGTAGGACCAACTGCAGAAAAACAATTTCATTAGATTGTTTACACCTCGTGAATCCTTAATGTTACTTAAAGAAACCGTATGTAACATTATCTCTGGCTCGATTCCAATTCTCAGTTTGACCACTACAACTACGCCCTACCACTAGGTTTGCGCGTGCCCGCGAAGTGTAGTGGAGTCCCAATTCTACTTTCGGCGTAGTGATAGTGTTCAAGGTAGTGCCAGGTCTCCCTACTAGAGGTAGTGATGTCGGAGGCACACTTCGCAACCGAGTGCTGACGGAGAAGGAACCATGGCGAGCAACCTTGTGCATAAATGTGAGTATTCTTGCTTTAAAACTAGTGTTTCTTCATAAAATTCATGTGAAAGCATTGTTTTTGCTGATATTCCATGTTGCTAAAATATAAACACACGGTGAAGATGCTAACGTTAGCAATTGTTTGTTCGTAAACTTGAGTATGCATTATTTCGACGATATTCCATGCTAATAAACGTTTAAAAGTTGTTAACTTTTAACAGTGAAGACGTTAGTTGTTTGTGTATTTCATGTGAAAAGTATTGTTGTTTTTTACACGTAAAAACGATGTTTACTCAACGCTACTTTTAAGCATTCTTTCGACGATATTCCATGCTAAAATACACGTTTAAAAGTTGTTAACTTTTAACAGTGAAGACGTTACTTGTTTGTGTATTTCATGTGAAAAGTATTGTTGTTTTTTACACATAAAAACGATGTTTACTCGACGCTACTTTTAAGCATTCTTTCGATGATATTCCATGCTAAAATACACGTTTAAAAGTTGTTAACTTTTAACAGTGAAGACGTTAGTTGTTTGTGTATTTCATGTGAAAAGTATTGTTGTTTTTTACACGTAAAAACGATGTTTACTCGACGCTACTTTTAAGCATTCTTTCGACGATATTCCATGCTAAAATACACGTTTAAAAGTTGTTAACTTTTAACAGTGAAGACGTTAGTTGTTTGTGTATTTCATGTGAAAAGTATTGTTGTTTTTTACACGTAAAAACGATGTTTTTCGACGCTACTTTAAGCATTCTTTCGACGATATTCCATGCTAATAAACTTTTAAGAGATAACAGTGAAGTTGCTATTTCTTTTTGTATTTAATTAAAGCAAAGTATTTGTGTATGTATTATGTGTATTTTTGTATGTATTATGTGTACTTTTTGTACACTCTTTACTATACACTCTATACTTGGCCATTAAAAATATTAAAAAAAACAACATATCCGATATTACACAGGGACCCCAGAGGAAACCAGGAGGCTTATAAATTTCCGCACGGAAAATGAGGACCGGTTCAAGAAGTCCAAGTACACCTCTAAGGCACTATGGATGTGAGTTATGAGTTTAATAATTCATTAGCATGTTCTTTTATTCTGTTGAATCTGTAAGTTTACATTGCTGGTTGTGTCTATTTCAGGGAACTGTTGCGAGAGTTGGGCCTGGAGGAGAAGGTCACGGCCCAACAGGTTTCCAAAAAATGGGAAAACCTGAAAAGAAAATACAAGGTAGTAGTTTCATTCATGACTACTTATAAATACAATAAAAACAAAACTCATGATCGTTATTAGTTCTATATTAATAAAAATGTGTTTGTCCTTTCTCCCTGTGTCTCCATTTCTTTGCATGTGCGGCAGGAACTACGGACACCGAAGACGGGGAGTGGCACGGACAGGGGCGAGACGACTGCTGCCAACTGGCAGTATTTCGACCTAATGCACGAAGTGCTAGGTGGCAGGCCGTCGGTCGACCCCCCCCGCCTGATAGCCTCGGTCGTTTGTCCCACGGTAATGCTGCTCACTCATAAAAGCAACACTATTGATCATTTTCATTATTTGAATGTCTGGATTATAATTTGTGTTGCCATGTTCTACAGGATGCTGCTGAATCCTCCGAAGCGGGTCCGAGCACCTCCGTAGCTTGCCCCGACACACAACAACGCTCCCCAAGTCACAGCACATCGGGAGTTCGGACACCTCGCCCACACTCCCCAGGTCTGACATCTGGCGCCGGTCCAGCAAGGAGCCCAGCAAGGAGCCCAGGAACACCCATGAGGAAAAGAAAAAGAAATCCTGTTCTGGAATACCTCAAAGAAGCAAACCTGCGCGAGGAACGGCGGTTCTATGAGCAGGCCGCAAAGGAGGACGCACATATTGAAAGAACAGAGGCCCACAATGTCCGATTTGGTAACCTTTTAGAAAGGCTTGTGGACCACATAGTGTCCTGAGTGTTGTGTGGTCGTTGTGTGTTGTTTTTTTATATATTTAATTTGAACACTTTTTGATTTTGCTTGTTTGCTGTGATGTAATGAAGATTTTTTTTTACAATTTCTTGTTCTGTCATTCTTAAATACATATGTACATTCTATTAAATGTTAATATTTATATATTAGTACAATAAATGCAAATACAAATGTTAATATAAACATTTTAATGAGAAACACTTGAAAACTCACAACATTTTGAACTCAAGGAAATTTTGCACAAAAGGGCACAATTTTACTCAGGAACATCTTCAAACATTTGGGCAGCCAGTCTGTCTCTGGCAGCTGACCCAGATGTTTCTTGGCGTGCTTCAGGTTGAGGTTCGGGGAGGACATCTACAATCTCAACCTCTGGCTCAAGTGTGTCCCCATTGTCCAGGCAGATGTTGTGCAAAAAGGCACATGATGCAATTACATCGCAAGCAAATGTAGATTTTACCTCCAGTGCCCTAAACAGAGTTGATCGCCACCTTGTCTTCATCATACCAAAGGCCCTCTCTATAATGCTTCGGCCCCTGACATGATGAAAGTTGAACCGCCGCTGGACTGGCCAATTCACCGGCTGCTTGTAGGGTGGAAGCAGACAGAAGGGGCTCTCCAAACAAGGATACCCACCATCACCCAGAATGATGTAGCCAGGTGGGGGATAGCATCTCGTCCTATAAAATGGGCTGTTTTTCAAGATTCTAGCATCATGAACAGACCCAGGGTAACCAACAAAAATGTCCAGAAACCTGCCACGAGAATCACAAATTGCCTGCATGTTCAGGGAATAAAACCCTTTATAGTTCAGGTAGTCCAATCGGTGCTTCTCTGGTGGTTTGATCCGTATGTGGCTACAATCAATTGCTCCAACCACATTGTTGAATGCAGGACATCTGGACAAATCAGCAAAACCCTGACCAACTGATTGCAGCTCTTCCGGTAGTGGAAAGGAAATTATTCTGGTTAAGTTTTCCAAGATGTCCTGTGCCACTCTGTGGATGATTCGATGGACGGTCGTTTTCGGAATACCAAAGATCCTGCACACCACTTTATAGGACAGTCCATGAGCCAGCCAGTAGACGTATACGAGAACCTCTAGATCTTTTCCCCAGCCATGTGACTGATCTTTTCGTAGAAGCCTCTGCAGACTGGTCAGTGCCCTTCTGGTAAGGCGGAAATCATTCCGTAGGTCAGCTTCCACGTTGAACCATAACCGTAGTATGGGCAAGTTGAAGTTGGTTCTGCAGTACACTGAGAGAGAACCAGTCTGAGGAGGAAAATTACACAACATTAGAAATGTGCATCCAAATAAAATAGTTTGAGTAAAAGCTGCTCAAAATATGTTCAAATAACTTCAGGTTTATGTAAGCGAGATGGTAAACCTATTAACGACTGATAAATACAGCTACAATACGCTCTAAACATGGTTTACTACCGTTTGCATACTTGTATTAAAACAACAACAAAGAAGCACGTAAATAGATCGCTTGTATTGACCATTGCTAGCACGTTTAGCATTCCGCTTACAATTGTGGTCGTAAAAAGTTCATTAAACTCAACATACACCGATCAACACAGCTACAATACGCTCTAAACATGGTTTACTACCGTTTGCATACTTGTATTAAAACAACAACAAAGAAGCACGTAAATAGATCGCTTGTATTGACCATTGCTAGCACGTTTAGCATTCCGCTTACAATTGTGGTCGTAAAAAGTTCATTAAACTCAACATACACCGATCAATACAGCTACAATACGCTCTAAACATGGTTTACTACCGTTTGCATACTTGTATTAAAACAACAACAAAGAAGCACATAAATAGATCAACCAAATACATACCGTGAAAATTTGAAAAAGCGCTTCGAGGTCTCGATGATATCTACCTCTTTGAAAAGGTCGGCGTCGTCGTCTTGTTGAACTAAAACGTAGACATACAGTCATGAGCAAAGCCAGTGTTGCTGTTGCTGTTAAAGGCATGTTCTCATTCTATTCAGCTCTCAGTCGCTTCTGCTGACGTTTTATTCAGTCAGCGGCAACGATTGATGACGTAACGTAGGGTAGGGCGGGCCCAAATCTGAAGAGTGATGCGAAGGGCCTACCGGGTGGCGAAGTGGTAGTGGTAGTGGTAGTGGTAGTGGTAGTGGTAGTGGTAGTGGTAGTAGTCAAACTGAGAATTGGAATCGAGCCTTAATGTTTTCTGTCATCCCAGATATACATTTGAACAGTCATGACTTGTATAGTAAAACTCTCAATGTATTATTTTAACTTTGCTCCACATGTAGCTGTCTGGACGACGTGCCTGGGGAGTCTGTGAGTGTCATGTCATGAGCACCAAAGTGATTTACAGCAGTGGGTCAAAGACGGTGGTTTCATATGAAGTACTGATAGACTTTTTCAACCTACCAGGAAAGAAATATGAAAACAAAGGGAATTCACAACGTTGCAGTTAAACTATTCCAACACTAGGGAAAGCCAGAAACAATTCTTACATACAGTTTTATTTGGGTTGAAAAAGAAATAAAGACATGGCAGAAATGGAGCATACTGTAGATGTGTTTATGGTTTGTTGGTTAGGGATTCCGTGTGAATAAGTGTGATGACCTCAGACAAGGAAAGGGGTCTACTCTAATTTAACTGTGTTAGAAACATAAACAAGTTCTTGATACTGTCTTTTTCAGTTGAGGCTCAGCAGGTATAATACAGACCTTTAAAAAAGACTGTAATACTGTGTTATGTCAAACATGTTTACCTTTGTTTCATTCCAAATACAAGTACTTTATACCAAGTCATTTTCCAAAAGGGTAAAAAAAATTGCAAAGGGCAAAAAGCCAAAGGGACAATTTTACTTTTTTTTAATCGTATAACCAAAACTCTAACGCCCTACTACTAAGTACTAATCAGCTGGGATTGGCTCCAGCACTTTCTGCTTATCTAGCTGTAGGTCAGGCTGCAACTATCAACACGCAGGTCCAGACTTTCCTCTTTGTAGCTCTTCCCTGGGGACCCCAAGGTTTACCCAGGCCAACTGAGCAGACATATATTAAGCTTTTCTGGATGTACCTACCAGTGAAAGGCTACATGAAAACCTCACCATTGAGAAGTCCGGGAGATGTTCCAGTCATTGACTCCTCTCAGTGCGTATAGTTAGAATATAGCAATGCTAGAAAATAGATACGTAAGAATACAATGTGAATGAAATGTTTTGATTAGCAAAAGTGAGTGGAGAAGTTGTGATGTCATGGATTGATTGTATAACAAAGCCCACGTGGCTTTTTTGGCACCACATTAAAGAAGGCAGAGACTATAAATTTGGGAAATCGGCTACATCTGGCACCGAGAACCAATTGGATAATTTGGACATAACCCGAAGAGAACCCAACCTAAAGAAGCAGCTAAATGGCTCGTGCAAGATCCCGATCCCGATCTCGCCGGCGCAGCCCGACCCCCTATCGGCGGAGACGCAGGGCTACAAGGCGTAAGAGGAGAGTGCGCCGACGGGCCGGCTCTGGAAAGAGACGCATGCGTCGCAGGGTGATGAGGCGCAGCAGACGCCGTGGAGCGAGGAGGCGAAGAACACGCAGGAAGAGATAAGATATGCTCCTCAGAAGGAACATATCACTGACCTACAAACGATCAGTCACAACAACCATACTCTGCTGCAAAGCAAGAGACTCGTGCTTACCCTTGCACGAGGATCAAGCTAGGCAGTCTTCTCTGGATCTCCTTGCACAATGACCAACTCTCTGCTCCTTCAACATCACCTCTGAAAGCTCCCATAAGCTCAGAACATGTGGGAAGAGGATAACACAGCACGACGCCTGACTGCATCCATGGGTTTTTCTCCGGGTTAAATTCTTCTTTCTGACTACCACCTATCAGAAAATAGTACTAGTGATAACGATTAGCATCAACATCACAAGAAGTGTTTGACAACACCACAGATGTCAAACATGAAACACACATTTTGAATCACAACAATGACAACAAGAAGCGAGGAATGATTGTTCAGCCAACCTGCAACCATCTGCAAACAGAGACTATAGGAAACTCAATCCAAATGTATTCTCGGTTCACTCTCTCTGTTGCAATTCCTTGCATGTCAAATAAAACATTGATTCAAAATGTCCTGATTCTCTCTTTTTATTCCAATACACTTCTTATTTAACAGCATTGTCCTGTTCAATTGCTGCCTTTTGTTCAAAGTCATTAGTTATTTGACGATATGATTTTGTAACCTAGTGTTTATTTAAGACCAAATAACAATTTCTGAAAACAAATTTGCAACTTAATAAAGTGTCCATAAAATTACTTTCCAAAAATAAAATAAAAATAAATGTCAGAGGGAGGTTTATTGTGAAAGTTCACTTCCGACAGCGAGTGAGTGACGCTGGTGGACGGAAGGTCGCATCTACCCTCAGCCCAGCAGAGGAGCTCAGACGCACCAGGCTGGATGTCTCTCTGTTCATCCTGCATTCTCTGAGGCAATTTATACTGCAGACCACGGTGAGTTTCCACCAGTTACTGCGAGGTTTTTTTTACACGATTTGCTTCGTTTAGAAACATTTTGGTTATTTAAAAACGTTAATATATATTATACGGTATACTGCAAAATGTTTTAGGAAAAGAATAGCGATTTTTTCCTGTGATAATACGTCGTATAATGTTTGTGTAACATATTGTAAAATGTTTAAACATTACCTACAACTTTTTAATGGGTTTTAACTCATTTCAGCTCATTTTATAACTTACGAAATCGAATCTTTAATATCATTTTGTCACGTGATTTTTTTTTTGGTTGCTGTTCTTAATGTGTCATTTTAAACTAGTTGTTTGATTTGAATTCTGCTCTTTTTTAAAGCACTACGTGATTTATGTCAGTCTAAAAGTGCTATAGAAATACATCTATAATATGAATAATTATAATTATAATCATAATAATAATTATGATTATTATTATTGTAGGAAAAGAAGTGAATACGAAAGACTGGTAAATAAACAAGGGTGATCGGACATCAAGTTTGAAAAAGTCTGAAATAAAATAAATGTTCAGCATTTGCTAGTAAATGAATAATATTAAGCATAATAATCATTACTTACTGTAATAAATATTAAAATAATCTCTCATCCCTTGTTTTTGAGTTTTGACATCCAAGTAAATTAAATTGAAACCAAAGATACTTTTTAACGCTGTTAAACATAATCCACAAAATTACAAATTAAATAAATTAACTTATATTTGCAGCTATCAAGAAGAACTCATTTTGATCTTTGATTAATTTATTTAATTACTCGGGTCTCTCAAGGCATATTTTAAAATAAATTAGATTAATTATTTAGGCAGAACAAAAGATTGATATTGATTGATACACAATAAAAAAAGTGACATCAATTAATTCATTGTTGTTTACAGAGATCCAGTCATTGACATTGTGCCTCATTTTAAACTATTGTTGCCTTCAGACTTGTGTTTTCCACCAGCAGTGGGGAAAATTGATGTGTACTATATCATTAAAAAAAGGTAAATATAAAGTGCTATAAATTACAACATGAATTAACAAGTTCAGTACAATTGACTAAATTATACATACAGAATACACCTAATTATATCTGTAAGTAACTAATAACAATTATAATGCAGCTGTAATAATAACACACACTATATGTTTCAATATAAAAAGCTGAGAGGAGAATGAGTGATTCCAGAGTGGGGTGTGCCACTTGAGTTTGTAAAAAGGTTGTGGGCGCTTTTTCGAACAGCTGGAAAATGAAGAACGACCTGAGCATCAATTGAGAGAACCTACAGTTATCATACCACAAACTTAATAGTGGATCATCTACAAGATGGATATCTAGACATTACATGATTGAGAGTTTAAAAAAAGGACATCACAAA
Source organism: Callionymus lyra (assembly GCF_982586985.1). NCBI lineage: Eukaryota > Metazoa > Chordata > Actinopteri > Syngnathiformes > Callionymidae > Callionymus > Callionymus lyra. The sequence continues at coordinate 18,992,304 of NC_141823.1, forward strand.
AGTTCACATAAGTATAGCTGAAGATCAACGTCAACCCTGTCCAGGGGTGGAAAACATGAGACAGATTGTCGCAAAAAAGTGGCAAAAATGACCAAACAATTGAATACCAACCATACCGGTCCTCTAGATATAGTATTTCTTGCTGCACTAGTAGACACAGGTAGTTCATAAGTCCAAGTAGGTCACCTGTTTGTTAGTTTGTTGTCTGTTTCTTTAGAAAAGTTTTTGTTAGATTTTCTTTTTTTTTTCATTTCAATGGTGTTTTAATGTATTATTCTGTAGTTTTCAGCGTGAGTCCAGGTTTAGTGTCAGATACATTCATTACAACTAGCTTCCCTTTACATTATTTTACTATACAAATCAAATATTGAGATGCTCCACCTACAGCCCTCAGGAGAGCCAGTGTTAAATGTTTGTCATGATGACTTGCACCCAGTTATAGTGTGCACTTAAGTTCTCATTTACTCGTTTCCTAGTGGAGATGAGAACTGCACAAAACTGTTACCAACTTATGATTTATGCCTAGCTGATGTTTAAAGGTCACTTTCTTGAGCTTTGTTTAAATACCCGTTCAAAACTACTTGTGTTTCCAATTCAGCGACGTTGTTCTCCAATGTCCAACAAAATCAACCTTATGTGTCCTCCCTTCTATTCTCTTTCTTTACTTATTAGCCACATCAGTGTATACAAATATTGATAGTACAGCAAAAGTGCATTGAAACAACTTTTTAAAACCATTTTTTTTATTGTAAATATGAGTAATTATTAATACTTTTGGAAAGTGTGTGATATTTTCATTTTCCAGCTTTCACTTTCTATGATACCATCTTCCATGCTGTCAGTCAGAAACCATGTATCTCTCATTCCAGGTGTTCCAACATGCACCCTGGTATCACCTGCCTCTCTGTCCCACTGCTGCTGCTTATTCACGGTCAGTTCATGGATTTAAAAAGTATCTTGAATTCAAGTTGGTTTTATTGTTTAATCTACATTTACTGGTAATAAAAACGTAATTCCTTGAATACAGGTACATCTTGTCACTAGATGTCTTTTTATAATGATTCTATTGTCCTTAATAAAACATTTTAATAACACAAAATGTCATTATTTCAGATTTTTGAACTATTTATTAGAATTTGTCAAACAGGTACAGACATCAAAGGAAGATAACAAATAGATAAAAGACAATACGCAACCATAGATGGTGAAGACAAGAATCTCTACAGGTTCAAATGACCTTTTATATAGATTCCATTTGGTCCTTTTTTTTACGAGTCCCAGCTTTTATCCTTAGTTCATAATTTCAATTTGGTGAATATAAAACCAAAAGTTTAGATTTCGGTGCATCAACATTCAGAAAGTTCCTCGTGATAGCTTTTTTTTATTGTAGAAAGTTTCAAAATTTTAAATAAATATACATCACTTTCTGACGGTTCAAGGGAGTGAGACCTAACAAAAATGTTTAAGGGTCTCTAGAGAATTTACTTATAGGATTTTTTTTTCAAGTGTGTTTATGACATTGACCCAGACTTTTTGCACCTTCTCACCTCAGAACTAGCCCAAAATACTTGAGAATGATTTCCAGATGTGTGATCACGTTCTCTCCCCTAGCATTATTTTACAATTCTAATTTGACTGTTGGTTTTCAGAATCTAATACACACCCAGGTGGAGAACCTGTAAAGTTGCGACAAAAGAAAAAACAGGCTTTTAATTTAGATAAGATTGACCAGAGCACAGTCTAGGAAATATTAAACATTGATTGGCTCTATGTGTGGAGCAGACAAAGAACAGTTTTTTATGGTGTCAGATTTAAGTTTTATAAAACACCGAAAAGCAACATTTTATATACGTAAAAGTACTTTTATGATCTGTAAATTGTGTTTATTGTGATCATAAGCTTGTCATGTGCCAACATTTCGATTAGCTAACTATTGAACCTTTGCGTTATCCCTGGGTCAAAGTGACCCGTTGGCCCGAAAAACAAATTGTGTTTGGAAGGCAGGGAGGTCATTCACCTTAACCCAGAGACAACACAAGGGATACCACAGACATATTTGTTTTTGGGCCACCAGGTGACCTTGACCCAGAGATAACACAAGGGATACCACAAACATATTTGTTTCTTGGCCACTGGGTCACCTTGACCCGAGGTAACACAAGGATTAAAAATGTGAAAATGAAGAAATATTGATATCAACTGAAATAAACTCCTGCCCAATTAACATGTTTTCTAGTGAATGTATGTGTTTTAATGTTGAACACTACGTGATGCATGTGGGAGGAAACCGGAGTTCCCAGGGTAAATCCAAGCAGTCTTGTGGAGGTAGATGTGTTGCACCATCCTGTGGCCCCTGAGAGCATCTGTCGCTTTTAGGGGTGGGACGGAAGAATGATGGTCACGTCTAAACAGATGTGGACACGGCAACGTGGTCCAGGACCTCCGCCCCCCTATGGAACCAATGGTTGGCGCTGTGGCACATGACTATCTGGACTAATGAGTTCACGAAACGTGTTAACTTTCATCCAGAATGTCCGACTTGTGCAGGGATTTTGGACTACAAATAAATGAACAGATCTGGGAAGAAGAACGTTTACAAAAACAACCACTTGATTATGAACAAATAACTCCATCTGTGGTCACTTGAGTGCAAGAAATCAACGCAAATGACTTCACGGATGAGATGAAATGTTAATGTTGCTCATACAATGTAGTCAAGCTGTTTTGCAACGTAAACCTGTCAAGTGTTCACTCCTGGAGCTACAGAATTCACATCAAGCTGGTCTCAAGTGATTTCTTACCTGCAGTGTCAAAAAGACGTCTGCAGCCAAAGTGTCGGCTGCGCTGCTAGAAGTGACTGTGTCGGTATGTGCCTGAGGGTAGAGGAGGATCCACGGGACAAGGTTGTTATCAAGTTGTTTTTCAAAATGACATCTTTAGGGCCGATCCAGGTATTTGCCTTTTTTTTTAAACTTTGAAAGTCAAGACGACAAACTTCTTAACCTTGACATCCACGCTCTCTTCCCTCTGTAATTATTTATATCCCATCTTGTTTATTGGCTCTATTGCAAGATATTATAGAAGTTAATAATGCCTTATACACCTCGAATTTGTCGCTATATTGAAGGGTTCACAAATATTTGACCCATTACATGAAATTCTGTAGTTTTTATGAAAGATATCTCCACCTTTTAAAAATGTCAGCTGGTTAAAGAATTAAGATCATCACATCAATAGTTAGGCTTTATATAGCTTTAATTAAATTTGATAAAAAGAAAGGTTAAATTACAAAAAATATCCCAAATTTGAAAATGTGGTAATTCTTTCAGATAATTGAATAAGTTTAGTGGCACCATTATCTCAAATCTACAATTGTAAACTTTGACATCTAGACTGATGAAACCTTGAAGTTTCAATGGGTTATTTATTGGTCCTATAGCAAAGTTAAAAAGACAATTATAAATATAAAGTATATAGGTATTTTGAAAGGGTCTGAATCTAGGTGGAAACTAACTTAAAATAAGAAAATAAAAGATGATCAAAGCTTCTCTCGGACATTGTCAACAAGTTTGTTTGTTTAAACTTCTAGTTGAGTAATAGCTACATTCATGTAATTACATTTCACGTTTCATTGATGATGAAAAAGTAATTAAATTGAAGGTGATTTAACAAACTGATCCACTTTACACATCATGATTGCACCTTCAACTGAAGCCAGTAATCTTTCTCATAGATTTCTAAGTGCTGCACAGATTAACATACATTAATCATTGAATGAACGAAGTGCACTTTTGTCCACAGATCTTTTTCTTTAGCCCTGCACTTTTGAGGGAGAAAACTAATGAGTTCAAAGCCTGATTTCAAAGCATGTAATAGCTGCCTTGTGCAATGGTTCTGAAACAGCTGCTCAGGCAAAATATACCTCTGAACATCATACTTATCAATTGGTCGTTTGTAAACACATTTAACATTAAACTATTCACGGGTCTTTCTACCATGTTTCGTACCAGTTTCCTCTCTTGTCAACTAATGTAAATTTACGATGAATAACGTGAAAATATGATGTCATTGTTTTCAATGTCTGATAAGTTATTTACCTAAATGACAACTTGTCTCTGGACTCACACCAAATGCAGTTGTTTTTTGGGGCCAATCGGTGCCAATACCCCGCATTTCGGCGACACCGACAGTGGTTTTCTATACAGAGAATAATGATGTAATACGTTCATTTCATCACATTATTCTTGTAATCTGATGTGTGTCTGTTGTTATCAGATTTATTCCAGAGATATACCATGAATTCAACTTTTATAACACTATACATTCACAGAAGCTATGTTTTTCCAAGACCTGCCCCCCCCACAAGTTACAAAATGAACCAAAGGGCTGCTTCCTTTGTCATAAGCTGAAGAATGATTTTCAGTTGGCGAAAAACTGATTAATTAATTAAACTGACGTGTAATTGCTATTACTGAATCCATGCTTAATTGGTAAAGCAGCACTAAGGAGGATCCACACGGATAGCATTTTACGTGTAATTCTTCCCTCTAAAAGCCGACACATTGATGATGTTTTCCTGGTTGACATGTCTAAAGAAAACTGGAAAAATGAGATAATACATTGCTTTGTATATTGTTGGCAGCAAGTCAAAAACACATCACCAGAAAATCGTGGTGAATCAGCCACTACAGAGAAATCAATAGACATTGTTTATGCTGTCTCCATTGTTGGAACAGTTTAATTGCATTTTCCTGAAAACTGAAGCGTCTCCAACCGTTTTGTCAAAATCTGCATGTGGATTAATTTAGACAAGGAGAGAAAGGCTCTTGTTGGGTCACATTTTTCCTGGAGGAGTCAAAAAGTTCTCTCACTAATTGATAGAAATCAATGTAATTAAAAGCAACCCTAGAGCTGATGAAGGTTCGTGAAACTCATGTGTTATATTTAAAGCTCAGATACCCTCATGTTAGGTTCAAATAACATAACTGATTATTAAGCAGAGAGCGCCATCTAGTAGTCTCTGAAAACAAGGACCGTGTTAATGAAGCTTCATTAGACCATCACTGGTGTAAAGCAGTTTGGTGGTCATAGGGAGGAAAATAAATCAATCCTTAATCTTGACGTGACTTGTGAACATGTGATAGAGTTTAATGGCGATTTATCCTTATCTTTCTAGTTCAACCTGGTTCTACTGTGCAGAAAATTCACACCAGTCGTGAGAACATCATGAAGATCAACTCAGCAGGAGAAAGTAAGTTCCTGACCTGTACACCATTATATACTTTATTAATTAAACAATAATGGGAACTGAAAATAAACCGAATATGTCAAATTAAATCACTAAATCCAATACAGGAGATTAATAATCTATTAAAGGTTCATCTACTGACTTGTACCACAAATCTACAAAGGAGCAAAAGCCAAAAAATTAAGAAAGAAAACTATTTATATCATTATTAAATACCTGTCATTAAATAATTAAATATACTAGCAGTACAACGTTTGTACGCTCTTTTTCATTTTTGTTTTTGCCACTTGCATTTTAGATACATACACAAGACCCCAAACTTGTTAACATAGTACATTTATGGAATTGTGTGAAAAAGAAAAGAAAAAAAACTTTAGGTTTAGACTGGCTATCCTGCCTTATTGTCAAAATGTTTCCTCTTGACAGCTTTGTTTCAACTGTTCAAGTTATGTAGAAGGTTGTTAAAACACCACTCCAAGCCAGATTTGACAACCATATACAGTATATTATGGAAAAAACTTACACTGCAATGAATCATCTGAAGATCACAAGCACCATCTATCCCTCCATCGAAGAACAAAAATGGAACGGGAAAGCGATTAGTATTTCTGGAAATGTGGATGATACTCTCGTCATTCAGGGACAGAATTATTATGTAAACTTATTTACTTTAACATGATGGTCAGGGAGTGGCTTTAGACTGAAAGTGTAACTTTAAAAAAATGCATTTAGTTTAGTTTAAGGTTTAACAAAGTCTGTCTGTTTGAACAGGGATGCATTGCTCAGCAGCCATTGATATCCTGTTCCTGATGGATGGCTCCTACAGTGTGGGAAAGGGTAGCTTCGAGAGATCCAAGCACTACGCTATTAAACTCTGCCAAGCTCTTGATATCGGACACGATAAGGTTGGTATATTCACTGTAACTGTCACTTATCTTTTATATAGTTCAACAAGATAATCACACATAGAAACAAACTTCCTCAGGTACGGGTTGGCTTGATTCAGTACGGCTCCAGTCCTCATCTGGAGTTTGCTTTGGATCGTTACACCACGAAACAGGAGCTGAAAAAGAAAATAAAGAAGGTCACTTACAGGTGTGTGTTTGTATGATATTATAACATATACATATGTGTTAGTTGTCATGATCTCATTCTATTTATTGGCTTTTTCTTATAATGTCAGGCTAATACTGTAAAACAGTTGTTCTTTTTCTATTTCCATTGTGAATCTATGGATGTGATGAAGGGGGATTTGACTCCCATCATCAATACAAGATCTTGGTGAATCATGAATTCCACAAAACAAAGCAATACAAATGTTTCTCATTGTTCTCTTAACATCACAACATACTGCCGTGACAGAACAGTAAGGAAAGGAAGCAAAAAGCAGACCTTCATAAAATGTCAATTGGTGAGGTTGAGCTCGCGAGCTAGTAATACTTGGTGACCTATCACTGATGTGGCAGATGCTGTGAACCATGAACTGTATCCTGTGAAAGAAAGATCCGGTGGGGGGGCTAACGAATGGCTTTAAAAGGGTAACATGAAACTTGGGGGGGGGGAACCTTTAGATTATCAAGGAAGTCATGCTTGGGCCGTTGGCTTGGTCCTAACTGTTAGTGACAGTAACTGCCGGCTTTTTACAGAGTCTGGCAGGATTGCCTTCTCAGTGCCAACCATCCTCGGTTATGAGGCTGTGATAAGATGCTTTGTTTGCTACTCCGATGGGAAGCTCCTTCACCTCTTGGATTCACAACGATAGAATATTTAGAATCGATTTTTTTTTTAGGTACCTCAATTAGAACCTGTTAACAGTGCAAGACCTACCATACCCACAGCTCCTCCCTCAGCCTAATTGATTATGTACTAATGGGAAAAAGTATCTGTAGTATAATTCCTTTCACGTTGTTGTGTTTAATCAAAGACAGTGTTTCCATCCTTGAGCCTACAGGGGAGGCAGCACCCAGACTGGACTGGCACTGAAGCATGTGCTGAGAAAGGGTTTCCCTGGCGGCCGCAACACCTCCACCGTGGCTCACATCATTATACTGGTGTCTGACGGAATGTCACAGGGCAACGTGGCACAGACAGCGGCACAGCTGAAGGGATCAGGAGTCTTGTTTTTTGCCGTGGGTCTGCGCTACCCAAGGTATGTTTGCTTTATGTCTTTGAAGTTAATGTGGCGTATAATCCTGGATACGATGATTTTTCAGGTGGGAGGAGCTAGATACTTTGGCCAGCGAGCCCATTGAGAACCACGTCTTTTTCGCTGAGCACTTTGAGGATGCCGTCAACGGACTGTACACAACATTGATGGCCTCCTCTGTCTGCAACAACACACTTGAAGGTAGCTTTTATTTACAATGCCGACAACTGATACAAATATACATTTATTATCTATGGTAACAGATTTGAAAAGATTTGAAATTTTAATTATATAATTGGATGGTTCAGATTTAAACCCTTTTATCCTTTTTATCTGGAACAAGATAGAAATCAGACAACCTGTCTTATTGTCTGGCTCTGTCTGGTATTTATGAGCATGAAAATGAAATAAACTAATCTCATCCAAGTCCTGTAACAAACAATGCAGTGGACGTGTATTCAAAAGAATTGATCAGATTAAAGACACAGAAAGTGTTTTGGTATAATGTTAATAATACATACCTATGTTGTCTCCTTCCACCAGGGTGTCAGCTGGAGTCCTTTCCCTGTGAAAGAAGAACACTACACACAGTCAAAGAGCTTCAAGGAAATTTCATGTGCTGGAAAGGCTCCAAAGGGAACGACCCATACACATCTCTGTGTCCCTATTACAGGCAAGTGGACACACAAATAAAAGAGAAATCACTCTCTTTAATGGATTTTGCTCTAATAATGTATGTTCAAATGGAAAACGAGCCACTAACCACATTGCTATTCATGCAGTCTTTCGTTTCAAGAATGCATTATTGTTATTAATATTTTCACATTTGCTAACGTTGCAACGTCTGCAAAATTCTCCGCTTTGAATCCTCCATAGAGAGAGTGAGTTGGCCTTGAAAAACAACCTTTGTCCTCAGAGGATGCATAGCTTTTAAGATATACAATACTTGCATGTTTTTTCCTTTGTTCTTTTAATTATTTATCAAGCCAAATATACAGACAAATCAAGACTAACCTGCTCTGCTGGGTCGCAGTTAACTTCAAGTCCACACAAACCCCAAATATCAAGATGTGAAGCAGAATCTTTGAACCTATTGTTTTCTAAGGGGCACCATGCCAAGGCCACACATTTGGAGAAGGTCTGTGAAACAGAGAAAATTGGCAAGGAAGACAGTAAAATGAAGAAAGGCAAGATTGAGATGTGAAAGTATCCATCCGTCAGATCTATTGACCTCATCCAATTCTGAGTTAGACACTGTATAGCAATTAGATTACTGTCAGCATCCTGAATGATCACTATTCTGATGGACATTTATGGACATCCTTGGAACCAGAAAGAAAGAACCAGAGTCTTGATGTCTGCTTTAACTCTGTCAGAATTTAGTGGCATCGACTTCTGAATCCCGCTATAAGAACTAGGTTGATGATAGAACTGTAGAACTAGCCTCTTCTGCTTATTGCTGTTGCTTTAAATCACTGAAAAAATGAATACCAACTCAATTGAAGCATCTTGGGACTTCTTCATCTGGCCTTCCAAAAGTGGCTGAAGTGGTTACTCAGCCAAGCTAACATTGATTATGAAAGAGGAATTTATGCATTTATAACTTGTTTTTCTCTTTATGCAGGTATAAGAAGACCTACAAACATCATCTGTCTGTCTGCCACCGTACCATATGTCCAGGTATATTCCTACTCTCTAACCTTAACTTTGCTCACAAAATAAATAGATAGATGGATTGAAGAATAAATGGAACGCATGGTAGCGCTGGGCTGATGAAACTTCATAAAGCAGTGCCTTATCTTTTAGAGCCCAGCAGGTGGCGCCCTCATTTTGAAAATGATGTGAGGTTTCAAAAAGAATAGATATTAATAGAATCGTATTTTATTATTTGTTTTCAAAGTTTCTACATGTAAGTTTGCTCAGTGGCCTCTATATAGAGAAAGATGTGTCTTGTAGCTTTATTTTAATAGCGCTGCAGCTACCACTATCTAAGTGCTGTCTGCTCCTGGGCATATGCACTTGTATGTCCAGAAGATGTAAGCAGGTGCTCTTTGAAGAGATGAAAGAATTGAGTCAAATGCTCACAACAGGTTTTGTTTTTCTCTGCACTGTGACTACAGAACAATCCAGTGTTGTGTTTACGACACAGGCAATACAATTTCTGATTCTTAACTGTGCTACTAATGTATATTTGATATTACAATATAGCCTTTTCTAATTTGTCTATGTGATACATTATTCATATAGATATATCTCCCAGCCCTTCTTGGGATGTACAGTTAATTGAAAAAACTACAGAACAAGGCACAATAAGACTGCCAACTGAGGTGGAATGTGAAGTATTCTGTGATGATGGCTAGTGGAATTGAACTGTCAGTTACAGAAGGAGGTACAGGCACAGGTGGAGAAGAACAAAGCCCTGTTGAAAAGAATCCTTTGATGAAAAAACTCATGGCATCTGAGAATTTACCTTTTTCATTCCAGTGCTCAATGAACAGTTACAAAATGTTGGAGGTAATAAGGAACCTGTGAATTATGTTGGCATTGGAGTTAAATACCAACACTGAATTAAATAGACCCCATTCCTGGCTGCAACGTATTTAAACTGAAAGGTCCTGGCCTACGGAAGCCAGAACTACCATAGCAACTGCATAAGGCTGTGATTTTATCCTGTGTCCACCACAAAAGACGCTCTCCACCATGGTGAAGGTTCATCCCAAAAAATAATGGCATATAAAGGGCAACTCCAGGGTTTAACTTTTACAGGCAAATAATAAAATAATTTACCAGGAATACGGACCAGACTCTTACTGGTCATAATGCCATTGAGGAGGTCCTCAAAGTAACCCATCGATCGCCCCATACATTTATGTCCCTTATAACCTTTTGTTTGGATGAGTACAGCTCTTAAAGACTGGTGGATTATTTAGGTATTACTTGGATATAATGTCTGATCACATCAGGTCAGAGCCTAAAATGTAAATTAAGTCACTGGTATGTCTCCTTCCAGAACCCTGCGACATGGAACCATGTCTGAATGGTGGTACCTGTGTGTCAGAAGGTCTAGACGACTACACATGTGTTTGCCCACCAGGTTACGGCGGAGATCCACACTGTGGTGAGTTTTTCTTCCTGGAAATGTGTTCTATGTTTACTTTCTCTTGGTTTCTTATTCACTACTTTTATTCATTAGCTCCAGCTTTGGCTTTGGATTGTTCTATTGACCTGCTCTTCCTCCTGGAGGGTTCTGCCTCACTCACCCCGCAAGGCTTCCGCCAGCTCAAGACCTTCCTGAAGCGCTTCCTGCAGACCGTAAAGATCTCTGACACACCCAGTAAAGTTGGCGTGGCAGTGTTTGGAGGAGAAACGCGGGTGGAGAACATAGTCTGGAAGTTCAACGGGGACCTTAAAAGCCTGTTAAAGTCAGTAGATGCACTTCAACCAGTTGGAGGTCTGACAGAAACAGGCAAGGCGCTTCGATACATCACTCGCCACGGCTTTTTGAGCGCCCCGGTCTTTGCCGACGTCACAGACGACCTGCCGCGAGTGGTGGTGTTAATCACAGCGACTCCTTCCGTGGACGATGTCGTGGAGCCGTCGACGTATGCACGAGACCGAGAGATGTTCCTCATTGCAATAGGACCAAACCATCTGAGGGAAGAAATGAACAACATCACTGGCAATCCCCAAAGGACTGTTACGTATTCTTCACCTGATCAGTTGAATGGAAAAATCCCAGAGCTCAAAGCCAAGATTTGCAGTGTTGATACACAAGGTAAGACAGAACCTTTACTTTATGCTCCCTCGATTTAGAATTTTTATAGAACAAAATACACAAAGATGAATGCCATATAAATGATGTTAATTGAAAAAGAGCTGCAAACATAAGGAAGTAAATGTGTGTCGTCAGATTTTGAATATGAATTCCTAACATTGCATTATTCAGCATCAAAATAGAGTTTTACACTGAACTTATTCATGCATTAAAAAAAGGATATTTATAAAATATGTTTTATTTTGATGCTGCAAAAGTTCTGTGTCTGAATGTACATGCATTCATATCTTGAATTATGTTAAACTGAATCTTTTTATTTTTATATAAAATAAAATTGTTTTACATTGCATTTTCCCATAACATTTAATTACATTTAATTTTCTACAGTGATTTTTAAAAATTGAATATTTTTACACTTTGACTTTTACACTGAAATGTAAATGCTGAAAAGAAGCTTGCGAAAAAACAACGGTGCTTCAATTTTTTTATTCAAAGTTTGATTTAAATGCTGTAAAAAGTATTGATAGAAATTCATATTCAAAATCGATTTATTTACATTGAATATTGTTTTTACATCAAATGAATTGTATATTTGATATTTTACACTGGATGTTTTATAATGTCTGTAACTTTTTTTTTACAAATTGGATTTTAAACTGAATTTATTCATGCACTGAACGAAAATTTCAGTTTTAGTAATTCACATAAGTCTTAAGGCGCACATTTACTTCCATGTACATTGAGGTTCACACTTTGAATTTTAAATATTATTTTCATATGCTTAAAACAATGTTGTGATCCCCTTTTAGCTCGATTAGTCTCATTTTTATTGTCATTTATTTAAAAATCTGCACTGTTGTGGTTAGAGGGAAGTAATACAATACAATTCACACAAAAGGCTAACACTATCTTTCATCGATCAGGTTGTCTTGGCCAAGCAATCGACCTTGTGTTTGTTCTGGACGCCTCTTCTGGAGTAGGACGGGACAACTTTGAAACCCTGCGCAACTTTGTCCGCAGCCTCACAGTCCAGTTTGACATCAATCGGGATGTTGCCCAAATAGCTGTTGTAGTCTATGGCCGCCGTCCCATGACAGTGTTTAACCTGGACTCCCACGACACTGGCTCTGCAGTCATGATGGCCACCGACAAGGCCAGCTACATGGGCGGTGTGGCTTCCACTGGTTTAGCTCTACTGCATGTTCACTCTGAGGTCATGACCGTCGCAAATGGAGCGAGACCTGGCGTGAACAAGGCTGTCGTGTTAGTGACCGACGGCTCTGGTAGTCAGGACACTGTGGCGGCCGCCCAGGCCATGAGAGACGACGGAGTGTTTTTGTACGTGGTCGGTGTCGGGGATGTACAGCAGAAGAGGCTCTCGGTCATCGCAGATTCGCAAGATCGGATGGTCACAGTCCCTTCGTACGAGGATCTCAAGTACTTTGAGGATGTGCTGGTGCAGATGTTGTGCTCAGGTGACATTAACTTTCTTTTGATTGATGAAAGATGTTTGTCATTTTATAACTTTATGTTCACGCTGTTCTTGAATCAGAAGTGAAAACACCAGCGGACCTTTGCAAGCCCAACCCTTGCATGAATGGAGGGACCTGCAGTCTGTTAGGAGGAAGTTTCCACTGTCATTGCACAGGCTTTGAAGGTCCACACTGCGAGACACGTGAGTATCTTCTGTATTCTGAGCAATTAATGCAAAACTATCAATGTTGTCATAGACATCGATGTGGGTGCGATGGAGGCCAAGTCTGACTGACTAAAAATAGTTAGAGAGAAACCATCTCTTTGTATGCTTTTCATTACTATCATGTCGGTCTGCATTGGAAAAGCATGTGAAAAAAGGAAGTGAAGTCACCAAGCAATATCATTGACTATGTGCCATGTTTTTCCATGGTTTAGACCAGGGCTGGGCAATAAAATGACTAAGGGGGCATTATACACTTTGACTGTCATCTAACAAGAAAACAAAACATAATCGAAAATAAGATATATATATATTATAAATAACAATATTTACCAATAAAGAATTTATTAAACATTCATTGAAAAATTATGAAAAAACATATTTGTTCTAAATATAATCTCAATAGTGTGGGTCAATACATTTTCACAAAAAGGACAAACAGGGAGAAGGTTTAAAAAAAGTTTTATATTTAGGGTTAATTCAATAAAAACTGCAAAATGTCCTACTCGGTTCAGTTGTATTCTGACCTCAAAAAGGTCGCATAAATATTCACAGAGGTAAAAAAAACTGGTACAAGTACAGTTTCATATTTTATTTAAATTCCCTGGGTGTGAAACTTTGCTGTTTAGTGTTTTGGAAGAAATTTAAGACACACCCACTAAGCTCCTCAGCTCCTCCAGCTCTCGTTTCTGTTGTGCTTGAAAAACTTAGCTCACTCAAAAATGTTGTGTATAATGAGTTTTTACACAAGATATTTCGCCATTATTCTGAATAAATAACAAATATTTGCCTATTTCTTGCTACACAAAGCAGTGTTGAGTGTAAGCGATTCAAGATCTGTAAATTGCCCAGTTTTCCCCAAACCTCACATTTTTTAAGTTATCAGTATTCTAGAATCTTCTTCAGTTCCCCAAACACCTTTTCAGCAGTGGGTCAGAGAAAGTGATTTCATATGAAGTACTAAGAGACTTTTGGAAGTTGCCAGGAAATTAAAACCAGAAACTGAAATAACAAGAAACTTGTATCTTTTTTGTAAACAAAAGTTGAAGCTGTAAAGTGAGAATGTCAAAAGAAGACATGACAATGCAGCTACACTCTTCTCAATCTGGGGGGAGCCAGAAACAATATTTAAAATCTTAAGTTTTGCTGCTTATTTTGCTTATACGCTAACTTGTCAGTAGTTCATCTGAAAAATATAAAACATACTTAGATATCACAAAATGTCTCACATTTTAAACAGTCAACTCGTTACTTAATACTTTATTTGTAAATTTCCAGGAAGCTCCAGACCTGCGACTAGAGGAGACGTGTATAAACCATCACTGTCGAGGAAGAAGAGAAGACCCAACACTTACCAGGAGATGCTTCATCACTACAAAGTGCAGCGCAGAAGACATTCTGCATAACATGAAACCACATGTACACATGCATGTACACATCCAAACATACAGTATACTCTTTTGAGAGTAGAATAACAGCAACTAAGAAACAAGGATGTTTTAGTCTTCATAGCAGTATTTGATATATTAACAGTAAACCGATATATTGACAGTAAAAGTGAAAATATTGCTGTCAGGTTTATATGCTTTTTGGCATATGTGTATTAAAAAAAGATCAGGTAAGATTTTCTTTTTGCAGAAGAAAAAAAAATTGCGATCCTGAAGATTTATAAAGTAAATAAAAACATGCAGAAATCTGTCTCAAATGAATGAGTCCTAATTGAGCAAAACCAGATTGGCAGAGAGAAAACAAATCCCTATGGTTACGTTACGATAAAAGTTTATCGGGCTTCACCTCAAGTGGTTTCCTTTCAGCAGAACTCGGCAAATTAATTTCATGAGTTTGTCTCTCTTTCTCTCTCCAGACAAGCTTCTGAGCAGCCTCCACCACCCTGTGTTTGTGTGGCAATTTCATGCTGACTAACACAAAGACTGCCCTAGAAATACACAATAATTATTGGAACTGTAGCTGTAATTTACAAAATTGCAGTGTTTCAAAACAACTTACTTTATAGACAAGCATCATCGATTCTGGCACTCAATTCGCAGCAGAAAACCAAAATGCACAAAAACAGGCATCTTTTTTAGATCAAATGTGAATGAGAATTTATTTAAATTTAAATTTGATACATACTTCAGAAATGTTAAAATAATAACACTAAACCTAAAAGCTAATGAATATAAATTAAATATCTATTTTTAATATTATCAAGACAGGTTTTCTTAATGAATATTTTAACTTTTTAATACTTTAATTTATTTTTTTGAAAATAAATGTAATATAAATTTGGGAAAGTTTCTATGTTACACTCAAAACAATTTATTGAATATTTTTTATTTCTTTTTTTTACTAGTGGTGCTATTGGACCAGGCAACTCCTTGATATTGATATTTGTCAAATCTTGTCAAACACATGTCTTGTTTAGGTTGTTATCAGGGATGAGTTTCTTTCCAATACGTTCTCAAAGTCACTGTTTAATGTTTAGGGTTCGTCTGCATCTATGATACTTGAAACACAAACATTCCACTTAATACAATTAGGTCAGCTTTCTTCTTA
Source organism: Callionymus lyra (assembly GCF_982586985.1). Lineage (NCBI taxonomy): Eukaryota > Metazoa > Chordata > Actinopteri > Syngnathiformes > Callionymidae > Callionymus > Callionymus lyra. Next base: position 19,007,725 of record NC_141823.1, read on the forward strand.
CACATGTTCAACTGGAAGAGTTCATTTAGCAGTGGATGGGACTTTTTATGTGTAATAAATAATGAATTTCTAGAAATTAGCAACACAATTAATGACATTACTCATTGAATTAATTAAGATGAAAACAGTTAAACTTATCTATCTTCCTTATCTTCTTCGAAATACCAGGCCAAATTAAGGCTTTAGAAGAAAGCCTGTGATTACTGAATTGTTGGGGCACTAGATCTTTTTTTCCTTTATATTAAAAAACAACTGAACAATAAAAATAAAAACCTGATTACATTTATAAGCCTGTGTTTAGCCATTAAATGACTTGTTGATGAAAGAAAACTAAAACAAAGATAGCTACCACTTCAAAGTATCTAACTGTGACTTAATAATAAGTCAGTCAACAATTGTTGGTTTCATTTAATGCTAACCATCGTATTTAGAAAATTACCCTCCTGCAGAAAAGTCACTTTTCTCATGGATGGTCAAATACTTGCTCAGTGAAAGTCACTTCTTTAACATGTTTAAACGCTTCCACTGCTCGACACACATACATAAAGATCTCAACAAGAGTGAAACCAGACTGGGAGGACGGGACGTCTCACCTGGAGCCGCTTGGTTATCCTGTGAGTTCTTCACCAGCTTCAGGTCTGAGAAAGATTCCTGCAGCATATCAGGATGATAAGAGGCTTTGTATCACACAAGTGATAACCATCGTGTTCAGATTGAATTTGCCTGCCTCTCAGTGTGTCCACAAGAGAGATTAGAAAGGGTTTATTTGTGGAGTTGAGAGAATCTGTAATAGAAACAGTATCAGATGTATAACGGCTCTACAAAATGGTCCTTCAAGTCGTTTGTATTCAGCTGGGAAACGTATATTTACACTAATAATCATGGAACACACTGACACAAATATGTCTTCCCACAATAAAAAACATATTTAGCAAGTATCTTTTTTTCCTTCTCATTTTTCCTTATTTAACAGTCAACACATAAACAAGACCTTAAGTGCAATACAAATATAAACGTTTTATTAAAGTATTTCACTTGCATAATTCAATCAATGAATCAAATAAAACCACGTATAATCTTGTAGCCTTGCAGGGATGGCTTTTAAAGAAGTATATTAATGAAAACAGTTTTATAAACGAGTGGAATGAGTTAATCTTGTCATTTTGCAGATAATAACTGTAACTACTACCTAAGTATGAAACTTTTCAAATATTGTATGTGTAAGTGAATGTTCTAGTACATTTGTGCTGTATCTTGTTTTATATAGATACTGTATATACTGTATATATATTTTTTGCAAGAAGCTCATGTTACCATCTTTGTTTGTTCTTAACTTGTATTTAACCATCTTGACAGGTTTCTACACCCGGTCAAGATTCGGGTCACAATAGTGGGCGATCCTAATGTAGTTTGTCCATCTCTCTAGATTTCGAGTGCGAGGTGAGATGATAAAGGTTAACCTGATTTTTAAAAGTCATTAAACAGATTCACTCTTCTCAGGTCTCCGGACTAATGTTTCTGTGTCCCCTTGCACAACAATGTGCTTTACTTGACTTCAAACTGAAGTTTGGCCTCCAGCTTCCTCCTGTTGATGTTTTCACAAATGTTAGGTTACATCCTTTTTTTCATTTCAAGTTAATTTGATCAAGTCAAGTTATTTTGATCTGTTTTATGCTCTGTATGGGGTTCCTCATCAGGTCCACGTCTTGGAGTGGCGATTGAGAAGAGAGTAGTAAACCCGACACGTTTTCTAATTGTGTTGACAAACAAAAGACTGTATACGATATGGACGTAGATGTGGCATCAATAGCCTGTTACTGGTCAGACTCTGGTCTAGAGGCGGATCTCCTGGATTATGATAAGGTGAAACCACAGCCATTTAGTTGAAGCTACGACGTCTAATATCCGTTCAATCATCCATAAAGTTGAACACTACCATTATTTTTGCAATAAAATCCAAAAGGCAATTAAAAAAGTAAACCCTTGTACAGTTTGTTAATAGTTCAATATGCAGTTAAAGTAAGTACTTCTTTTTTTTCGCTGAATGTGCTCATGATTTCTGGTCTTTTTGCCACCAGCCTCTTTCTGATACTTGATGACCCTTTTTCATCTGGACACACTTAATCTGTGATCTCATCCCTCCTTTTTCTGCTCAGGAGTTCCATCAGGTTCCTGCTGATCACGGCTAGCACGGTTCAAGTTAGCTTTAGTTATCTTCAGTCAACGTGATGTAATCAGTGATGCAGTCCCTCATGTTATCAAAAAGAAAGTACCTCTCAGTCACATACATGTTGATCTCATCTTAGGTTGCAATTGTCAGAGACAGTGACTCTAAGTGGAGCTCTGTTTTTTGTAAGGAAGAATTTGATGGTTTCCATGAGCGACACTTGGATTGGACACTCTTCCTCAAGTGAGTTTATTTCAATTCTCTTCTAGATTTACTTCAACCTTTTGATTTGTAGAGATAATAACAAGGTTTAAATCTGAATGTGACAGTCTTCAATACCTTATTGACATATCAGCAACTAAATGGTCCAGAAATAAAGGTTCAGTTTAATAAATGAGGATATTAAATTTAGATTATTTAAGAGAATAGATGCTGTTTGCAGATGGTTTCATTTTAAACGATTGTCAGATAAAGTATACAGAGTGATAGACGAGGCTGTGTGATTTAAGTTAATCTCAACCAGTTGTTATTTATCAGGCAGATTTCATACATTCTGATTTGTGGATACCTACTGGTGAAAGAAGCTTTGGACTTGTGTCATCAAATGGACTATTTGTGTCTTACAGGAAAACCGTGGACAGTGTTTGTGTCTCCAGCTCAATCTGGAGGCTCAACAACAAAATCGGAGGATGAGGTCGTGGCTGTCGGTGTGTGTTCTAACATGTCTGGTACGAATTTTGAAAATATTACAGTTCATGATGTGGTAATACTATTATGAATTTAAATATCTATATCCTTTATATATTGGAACCTGGAAAACAGAAGTATTATATTAATTGATGTATCTGTTTGCACTTTTTAAAGGGGTCTGGGTTAAAAAATAAATTGTATTTCATTTTTTTGTAAATGCACACGTTTTGAAAAAGGAAAAATACTGAAAAATACAAAAACTATATTTATACACAATGTTGCCTCAAAGAAACAGGAAGAGCAATGTGAGTCATAATGGCTACAAGTTCCTCTAACGTTCAAATGTTAATTTTTTTTGTCGATGCTGCTCGTGAAAATAATAAGTTAAAGCCTAGTGTTTTCAGTGGGGGTTAAAAAAGGGTAATTCTAATTCAAAAATGTGATTTATTTTTCCTTTGCAGATGCAGGTTTGGGCAGACTCTTCTAGTGGAGAGCTACTGGTTAATCAAGTCCCTCTTGAGAAAGTGTTTTTGGACAAAAAGGACCACAGACCAGTCTTTACTCAGAGAGTGTTCTACGGTTCAGTTCCAGAGCTCTCACCTAAAGGTGATGATAAAAGTTGATGTTGTTTCGCTGTATGAGGTGTCAACTGAACAATATATTGAAAATCACTTTTAAGAATGACTTCATAAAATTGGAGAATGTTGTTAATTATTTTTTTTGTGGACTGAAATTCTAAATTTTAAACCAGAACTCCAAATTAAAAGCTGAGAAGATGTCTCAACTTGAAATAATCTCAAGACGACTGATGTTGTCAACAGGCACCATTGTAACTGCAACTGATGCTGACGACCAAAACACTGTTAACGCTGCCTTGGAATACACCATGATTGCCGAAGAGACCACTCCTCCGAACGTCCTCAATGAGAACATGTTTTTCACCTGGCATAAGTCTGGAAACATTCAAGTCATGAATGCTGTCCCACCTCAAGAGGTAGACCCATCTGACCCGACACTGCACTGAACCCTGAACATCTAAAGAACACCAGTTTAACTTAAAACCATTGTTTTCTATATCAGATGGTAAAAACGTTCAGACTGAGACTCAAGGCTACTGATCGAGGTGACTCAGGATTGACAGATGAAGTTGTTGCCATCATTAGTGTAACAGACGTCAACAACCATGGCCCTGAGTTCAGCCCAACATTGGTGAGAATTTTACAACAAGCGCACAATCTGTACTTACCAGTACCTTCTCTTCGTTCCAGTACCACATGACAGCTGTGGAGAACACACTTGGTGACATCGGCCGAGTGAACGTCACAGACGGAGATGAACCTGGAACAGGAAACTGGGAGGCAAAGTATTTTGTCTCTGATGACCCTCACGGGTATTTCAGCATAAGAACAGATGCTGAGACCAACGAGGGCATCATGAGTGTGGTGAAGGTACCAAGAATCCCCGTCAACAAGTGTACCTTAATGAGAGAATATGCCTTCAAATATGAAGATCTTTAAATATCTTGCATCCAAATTCTATGAAATTTTTCTCTACCCTATATTTTAGACACACATTTTCTGAATGCAGTTTAAAAGGATACATGTACATTTTTAATATGAGACAATATGTGATATCACCAGAGAAAAACAATTTTACATCAAGAGAGAATAACATTTAAAACGTTCTTCTTCTTCCAGCCTTTGGATATTGAGACTTTAAAGAAGCACCACTTGACTCTCCGTGTGGAGAACATAAACCCTTTGAGCAGCAAAGCTCCAAACGCTCCAGTGAGCACAGCCACTGTCATCGTCACGGTGGAGGTCGACCACTTTCCCCCTCAGCTCTCTCCGCTCACCGGCTCTGTCTGCAAGAATGGAGGGAACATGACTTCTGGTCTGGTTCTGGCTGCTGCAGATGAAGACCTTCTATCACACCCTGGACCCTTCTCATTTGAAATCCCTGAGGTGTCAATGGCAGACTGGACCGTCACTCAAGTCAATGGTGAGTAATGTAATCACTCTCTTGGTTAAAAGGCTCTTTTATTCTCACCTGTCCCAATGTGTTGGATCATTTCAGACACTCATGCAGTGCTGCAGCCTCGAGTACACCTGCAGCCAGGAGTGTACCAGGTCACAGTGATGGTGTCTGACTCTGGAACACTTCATGCCTCCGCTCAGGTCAACTTGACTCTCTGTGAGTGCGACTCTTCTGGTCACTGCCTGACAGAGACTACCCCGCACTCTGGTGTAGGAATAGGTCTGATCGTCCTCTTCATCATAGTCACTCTGGTGTTGATTCTCTGTAAGTTTGGTTTATATTTTGCTTACAAAATTCTCACACATGCTCACAAACACAATTGAATTTGATTAATAACTGACTTTTCTCATTTGCTAGCGGCTCTAGGAATTCATCGAGCAGTCACTACTCACAGAAAATACAACTTAAAACCAACTAAGGATGATGTAAGAATCATGCAGTGTACAGTTAACTATAAGTTAACTAAAGAGGACGTCGGTGTAACTGGTTTGTTCTCTGATGTCTTCAGGATCCGATGATCCTGCTGAGGTTCACCTCTCAGATGTTGAGTTTGTCTACCGATCAAAACTGTCTTTCATTAAAGTGACGAAGACACCTTTGAATCCCAAAAGTAAATACACGTCTAACCTAATTCTCTCTTCAGTGGCCGGGGGCAGGAGACAACCCCCTGAACGTGAGCAAGAGGGAGAAGAAAAATACCCCGAAATACTTGAGATACTACTCAGATAACTCCATCACCTGGGGGCAGGATCTCGTCTCCAACCCGGACCAACCTTATTCCCACTGAGAACCATGGAATCGGATTTTGAGGGGTTGATTTTCATCTCTGCGGCTTCACACTCAGTCACCAACTGCTTCATCTTTTGCTCGAGGTCATGGTCTGATAAAGCCAACCGAACACTTTTTATGCATTTCCTCACTTGGACAGACTAAAATAAAATGTTTTTCTTTAACAGGTGTTTTGAAGTCAGAATTTATTATTTTTCTCATTTCTCTACAATCACTAATGCCTGTAGGCGTGTCACAAGTATCGATAGTACACAATAAGTAGTTATGGGCTGATAAAACTTAATCCTCATTTTTTCAGAACCCACTATATGTCACTCTCTGCCAAATAATCAATGGCTTTGAAAAGCTATACTATTGAAACTTAAGATCATGTGTAAACTGAGGGCGCCACCTCCTGAGCTCTAAAAATAGGAAACTGCTTCATGAAGACGCATCAGCCATATGTTCAAACTACTCTGAGGCAGATGGACATTTTAGAAATAATCTAACCTGTGTGTAAGTCTTCAAAGTCTTCATGTATTTGAGTCAAAATCCACACTAGTCGTCAAATTGAGACGATACACTATGGTCCCGGGAAAGGAGCTACTATTACCTGAAATGTGAATTAATTCATAAGATAAACACGACTAACATAAAGAACACCATAAAGAAAACCAAAAGGCAATAATTATACAAGAAAAGGAAACACTCAAACATCGGCCACATTATTAGAAATAAACCTGATAAATGACATGGTAACTAATCGCATGACTTCAACAAAGACAATAACATCATAAAAAGCAAAAGGGTAAATTTTCTAGAAAATGTACTATACCTGGTTGATTGAAGAAGAATAGTCTGACAAAGAGGCAGAAAAAAATCCTCTCTCTGCTCATCTCTCAATCATGTAAATCTTGTATGTAGTAGAAAACATGTTATGCTTCTATGCGAAACATGACGTATGTTTAAGTACGTGTTTGTGTAGAGTTGTTTGCAAGACTGGATTATTGTCTCTTCCGACAAAAGACTGTCCCAGTCATGACCAATCTTGACACTTGTGACGGGCGAATACAAGTCATAATATGCATTTAGTTTATAAAGTGAAATTGTATTTTTTTTTTTTTAATTAGCCATTTTATAAAAAATTAAAAATAACACTTAACATGAGAATGCAATGGTATTTCATCTACTTGAATAAAGTGTATTTTCGAAATTATTACATTAAAAGCTTTAGTATATATTACATTTGGCCTCAGTTTCAATAAAATTTCATATAAAATATTTCCATATAAGGGTCATTTTAAAAAGGATTTTATTTTTAATGTGTGCCTTAAGTGGTAGTAAAGTCGCCAAGTATTTCATGCCAAAGCTTCAGTACAAGAAGGATGTTTCAGATGAGCACCATGGAGATGACAACAACTGAGCATCACTCACTAACTTAAAATAGACATACTATTTTGCCTACATTGTTATTATAAAAAATAAAACGTTTTACTCTGAAAAGAATCCCAACAACATGAGGGAGTAAAAATGAGTGAAATTGAATTTTGGGTGAACTATCACTTCAAGTGGTGGCATTGACATACACACAAGGCGTAACAAATATATTTTATTCAAATAAAATATCAAATAAATAGAAAGATAGACGGATAGATCGATAATTTGTCCAACAGTGATAACCCATCCATCCATACCTTACATCACTGATCTGATCCAGCCTTACACCCCAGCTCGGGCTCTGAGGTCTGTGGATCAGAATCTACCGATAGTTCCTCGCACACGGTTCAGGACCAGAGGAGAGAAATCCTTCCAGGTTGTTGCTCCTAAGCTTTGGAACGATCTTCCTCTCTCTCTGTGTTTGATGGATCTACTGACTCCTTCAAGAAACATCTTAAAACGTTTTTATTCATGCAGGCTTTTTCCTTGATTTTCTGGAACTCCTGTTGTGTTATCAGTTCTATCTTGCCCTTTAAAGTATATACTTTATTGAATAGTGTTTTGATTGTTTAAGCGCTTTGTGACCCTGGTCTGGAAAAGCACAATATTATACAAATAAAAATCACTTACTTACTTATTTACTTACTTCAAGAAACATCTTAAGACCTTTTTATTCGTGCAGGTTTTTCCCTGATTTTCTGGGACACCTGTGTCTTTCTCGGTGTTATCTTGATCTTTTTAGTATTTTTTTTTTATTAGTATTTTTGGATTGTTTAAGAGCTTTGTGACCCTGGTCTAGAAAAGCGCTCTATAAATACAAATTACTTACTTAGTTAGTTACTTGCAATCATCCATAAACACATGTAAAGACAATCAAATAAATACATATAAATTACTTACATAATTCAAAAGTTACCAACAAAATATGAAACTAAAAAGTGCATGTTAACCATGAGAAATATTCCGATATAATGGTAATTTAAAAAGGGATTAATTCCTTAATGAGTGTCTTAACTGGTTGTTAGATCGCCAAACCAATTGATTCAATTAAAAAACAATCATTAATCCACATTACGCCATCCACTTCCGTCAGTTTTGCTTTGAAATCACGCCTGATACTCTTCACCGGAACATATCGATCGGCTGCTCGAGTGTTTGTCCGAACACTGTCCCTTTAAACAAAACACTTGGAATCTTGGATTGCGCATGCGCACACTGTGTTTAGTTTTCTCCGAGGACTCGCCGAGACTGTGTGAGCTAAAGGAACTCCACCGCTGGCCGCTACTTCCAGACAGCGACTGCTTCTTTTTTTACCGCGACTGGAACACTTGGAGACGTTTTTAAAAAACACTTGGTTAAAGAATTGTAGGAAAAGAAAGTTGGAATCCGCCTGATAACACCATTGTTGTCGGCGCGACATCAACCGTAGCTCAGTCACGTTAGCAGACGTCGTTCTGTTAAAAACAGCGACGCGTATTTGTTGTTGTTGTTGTTGTTTATTTGAGGATAAACTCCCGCAGAATTGTGTTGGGATTTGTATGAACACACGCTGGGTCACACAGCGCGGTGGGGGATTCTCGCCCTGGCTGGAAGGTTTGTTTACGCGTTAAAATGGCTGCTGGAACATTTTTAAGGAGATTGCTCATGATTTAACGCTGCAGTCCATCTCTCATCCAAACTGAGCTTTATTTTTTTTTATCTCTCGTGGAAAAAAACAAATCTCTTTTCATTCGCTTCGATACAAGGTTTTGCGGTGTTTGGATGGGGATTTCCTTCCACTTCCACTCGGATGTATGCGGTTAAACCCGGTTGCTTTTGAAACGGATCGACACGACAACACGATCCACTGACACTGGATCAGTCCATCGAAGCTACAACTGTTCGAAGACGAGGCGAACAAAAAAAACCCCTGAAGGCCCCGGTCTGAGACCCGGGTTGACGGGGCTGAAGATGGACCCTGGCAGAAGAAAATGGGCTTCACGAGTCTCTACTCTGGGCCACCAAGTGCTCGGTAGATATCTGGCGTTGAGCGTCATGTTCTGCTCGGTGTTGGTGATCGACGCGTCGTCGCCGCCGGTCAAGACCTGCGACAAGAGCTGCCTGTCAGGGAAGTGCATCAACGGATCCTGCATCTGTGACCGAGGATGGGTGGGAGACCAGTGTCAACACTGCCAGGGACGGTTCAAGTAAGAGTCTTTTTTACCCCCCTGTGACAATCCCAGGTCCTGTCATGTACTTCACATGAGAACATGATGCTTGTCTATTTGCTCTAAAGTTGATCGATATTCCATTTTCTTCCCCTCACTGTGATTTTTGACTGGATTGATTTTGAAAAGATGAAACATACGTACACATATTACAAAAGCATTACGTAAACAATGCAACAACAGCTGTAATAAATAAATGATTAATGCACTTCTAAAGTCTCCAGATTGTGGTTGCGGTTCCAGATGCCTGGATATAAGAGATGGATGACATTTTCACTGCCTGATCATTGATCATAAATTTGCAGTTCAATATTTTACACAAATCATTACTTTATTATTTTTGTTTTAAAACCTTCTATATCTCGCAGGTAAAATACATCTTCTTGTTAAAAGTACAATTAAAAATAACCTTATGGATTTATGGTATGAACATAATGTGTGTATATATATATATATACAGTATACTGAAGTGATTTAACTCAAATATATACTTTTAACTAAACTGTTTTTTATTTATTTGAGACTATATCCTCCTTACATCACTGATCTGATCCATCCTTACACCCCAGCTCGGGCTCTGAGGTCTGTGGATCAGAATCTGCTGATGGTTCCACGCACACGACTCAGGACCAGAGGAGAGAAATCCTTCCAGGCTGTTGCTCCTAAGCTTTGGAACGATCTTCCTCTCTCTCTGTGTTTGATGATCTACTGACGAAAAACATCTTAAGACGTTTTTATCTGTTCAGATTTTCCTTGATATTCTGGAACTCCTGTTGTGTAATCAGTTTTATCTTGCCCTTTAAAGTATATACTTTATTGAGTATTGTTTTGATTGTTTAAGCGCTTTGTGACCCTGGTCTGGAAAAGCGCTATACAAATAAAAATTACTTACTTACTTATATTTTTTCTAGTTATATCTGGCAAAGCTCTGCATCATTGTCAACCATCCATATTTCAGAATAATTAGTCTATGTTGAAATGTACATGAAAGGTAAATAAAATGGCTGGGGTGGAATTTCGGAGGATTCAAAGTTGGAGAATTAAAACCGCTTACTAGCCATTCTGTTTCTGATTGCAGATATCCATTCTATTTTAAATGAACAACAATTTTGGTCCTGATGTTGCAGGAATCTAAACGTGTCAACAAAGCCAGCAGGAGTAGATTGGCTAGAACAGCAGTCAGGAATGTAAAAGTCTAAGATAAGGATTTTCTCAAATGCTGTCGTTGATAGTTTGGATTTATGTGGTCTGTAAGACCAAGGTCAGTACTTTTGAGTTGATGATAAAGCTGAGGGATTATAAGGACATAAAGGTTTGATTTAGTGTGGAAATACATTTGAAACAGTCATTATAAATGACGGCTACCCTCCATCCTCTGCTCAATTGTCCTATTGTTGTTTTCAGAGGGTTTTGCTTTTATTATTGGAAGGAATCTTTTGGTGTCTGTGACAGTATGAGTTATCGAAGTAAGCAAGAAGTACCTAGTTACTAGGTAAAGGTAATTAAAAAAAGTTCTTTCCTCTAAACCCAATTCCATAACTTTATTAGTTAATAATAAACGTATTTACTCAAAACAGGAGTGAAGAAAATGCTCAACTTATTTTTATACTAGATGATACTAAACATTTTTCAATTGTAACTCGCATTGATGGAAATTTTCATTGATTGCTTTTAACTACAATCTAGTTTACTGTCTAACACAGTTGAACATGTATGTTAGATCATTACAATGGGGATTCACTTTTGCTTTAAAGTAAAAATGTGATCATTTTCTCTTTCCTTTCTAATTTCTATTAATTTTGAAATGTACTATTTGATATTGTTATGAAGTTATCAGTGTTCAAGATTGAATATGTAACAGATTAACGCTGTCACCTATTATACAAAGACTAGCATCAACCATAAAACTGATAACTTAATGCCTCTTCTGAATGCTACTTGTTAAGGAACATTGTTAAGGACATTTGGTAAATCAATGGCCTGTGACCTATCCTGCTGAACGAATTTCGGCCCCTTGTGTGATTGAGTTTGACATTGCTGGCATAGCAGCATGACATTTATTTGATGTCTCTTATTGTTAAAATAAACTTTTTAATTATTATCGTTTTTTTTAAATTGTGCTTCAATCTATAAACATTTGAGTTTCTTCTGTCCTGTGCTTTTGAAGGCGTCATAGCCATTCCCACGTTACACTCGTAGGTGTTTTTAATTGAATGTGGTGTCTAGTTTTTAACGTTATTATCAATAGCTGCTTCATCCTGCGCTTAGATTGAGAATGTAGATTAATAGATTAGTAGGTGGAGTACAATTCTCAAATTTGTTATAGTTCACCAACTGTTGGTAATCTTTACTAAAGCGGAAGCTACATGTAATATAAGATTGACTTTATTAATCCCTCTGGAGATCTCTTTCAGGAAATTGGGTGGGATACTCAATATATGTAACATACACATATATATATATATATATATATATATATATATATATATATATATATATAAAATGTAACATATATTGAGTACCAATAAACCCGTCTAATTTCTTGGATTTCTTCTGTGACTCCACACGCTCAATTGGTGACTGTTTTCTCATGTCTTCTTCCAGGTTGACGGAGCCTTCAGGATATCTGACGGATGGTCCTATCAACTACAAGTACAAAACAAAGTGCACCTGGTTGATAGAGGGACAGTGAGTACCTTTTTATGAATTATTAAGACGGTATCGTCCCTTCTTTGTCTAGTGTATTACACACAGTTTAGTGAGCGGGTAGAGGTCCCTCTGGTGTGAAAAGGCCCCCACAGTATGTTAAAGCTTCCAGACTTCCAGCAGAAACTGAGTCAACACTTGTTGGTCTGAGTGGAAAACCCCTCCAATGTCGGAAGCAAACAATGTTACTATAGAAAAAGACATTGTACACAAGATGCTGGAGGAAGGACAGGGTGGTGGAAACATAGCGGGAAATGGAATAAAGGACCTTTGCTAAAAAAAACCCATGGAACTTGGAGGCATACAGCATCTGCATATGGAGAGTTCCTGGGTGTTTTGACACCCCTACTTCTCCTGATCCCCTGAAGTGACTACCTGGCACAACCTTTAGGGCACCTGTCGGATGTTTGGCAATGAGTGACATAAGTTGGGGATCTACCCTACATGTTAGTGTTCAGACCTGACTCCTCCCCTCTGTATTGAAGTAGGCGTTCAGCAGGACGAGGTTAAGCCTTGAATTTCATCAGAGCCAGACTGAGTTTCCGTTGTCCAGCTGGATATCGTTTGGAACTTGGGAAAAGCGACACTGGGTTGTTTTCTCAACATTGGAATGGAATGAGAGTGAAAGTTAAAATAGGAAGGCAGCGTTTTGGCTAATATGTAGGCAATGTGAACCAAGGGACCAAGGCCGTCCCCAGGGAAGCTATGAGATATTTCTTAGGAAAATACTCAGTTTTTTTATGCTGTTTCACCTGTCGATGACATTATCAAGACAGTTTAGAGCAGCTTTGATGCCATGACAATCCCCAATTATTCATCGCCACTGGTACATTGAGCTGTGAATTATGACGAATGTTCTATGGTGAGGAAATACTTCTTGTCTAAAATATATGATTAAACCACTGCAATGCGGTGTCTTCATTCCCACTCAGAGGTGGAGGCGATCCAGTAAAATGTCAAAATGAACATTGTAAAACAGTGCAGTGATATCTAAAAATAACGAGATGGAACTTTCTCCCTTGTCTACAGCCAAAATGAGATCATTGGTTTTGTTTAAAAGGTCTGTCTGTGTGTTTGTCTGTCTGTGTGTGTGTGTGTGTGTGTGTTTGTGTGTTTGTCTGTCTGTGTGTGTGTGTGCAATGTGCTGAGCTAAAGGCAGTCTGGAATCTTTCAAAAACACATAATACACTTAATATAAAACATGTTATAAAGGCATACATTTTTCTACGACCTTAGCTATGGAAGAGAGGTTTGGAGATCGATTCTTTTGAAAACTGATCTTGACCATCAGAAATTGAATGATGAATGAAAATCCTGGACCCATCTTTGATGCATGAAAAATGGGAGCTTTTTGCTTTTGTTCACTATATATAAAATTCTAGAGTTCTTCTCATTTCTTTTTTAAACTTCCATTTTTATCAATCAGAAAAGAACTAGAAAAAAATGAATCCATCTCATGATCTCAAGACTTTTCTCTTTTCCTTTCCCTTGCAGTCCAAATGCTGTCCTCCGGTTAAGATTTAACCACTTTGCTACAGAATGTAGTTGGGACCATGTGTATGTCTACGACGGAGACTCCATATATGCTCCCCTGGTTGCTGTTTTCAGGTGACTTTTTAATGTCTAGTAACAAATACATCTAATGGTTTCAAATGTGTCTAAATAATTGATGCCTTTTCCTCCAGTGGTCTTGTTGTACCTGAAGTTCATGGCAATGAGACGGTCCCTGAGGTGGAGACGTCCTCGGGCTACGCACTTATTCACTTTTTCAGCGATGCAGCTTATAACCTGACAGGATTTGAAATCTTCTACTCGTGAGTATCTAGGGGAGAGCAAATCAAACATCCCTGCCTTACAAACTACCTTCAAAATAATTATTTTAGTTAGTTTTTTTAATTGACAGACTACTCATTTGGTAGACATTTGTGTGAATCTTAAGGTTTATATTTTATTTAATTCTGCCATATTATCTGCCAAGTCTACATTTGGAATCTACTGATGAATCATGGCCATTTTGATTGCTCTAAAGAAGAATATCCTGTTTTTTAATGTAATGTTTTTGTATTTTGTAAAAGTCAAATTAATTCAAATCAAAGTTTCTAGTACACAATAACAAACATAATGCTGACACAGTTCAAGTTCCCAGTACTGCTGTAGTTTTACTTCTTGGAGAACACTTTTTTTTTATCTCAAAGATAGTACACTCAAACTCGTATTTTACTCAACTTGTTTTTATCCAGGAGTTTTCCTTCAAACAGCAGACAAATATGTAGATCACATCCTTGAATGCACTGCTAAATGAGCTAGGCCAAAATCTGAGATACTAAATAATATATCAAACAGAACAGGTCAATATTAGTGATAAATATATATATATACAATTATATCACTTGAGTTTTATGTTGAATAACTAACCTCGTGTTCACATTTAAGATTTGCTGACAAGACGAGACATTATAAATCGACTTCAGACTAAAACATTTTTTGTATTGTGTTTATACTAGTTGATACCAAATGTGCAGTCATAATATTGTGAAAGTGATTAAATGACAATGCCTGTCTTTTGCATTTTTAATCAATCTTGTTTGGTGCGTTTGCTAGAAAATTTATAATCTCAGGATTGACTTTGTTATCGGTTGAATACAATAATCTAGATTTTTTTTCTAAATGTGACATATTTACCAATACTGGAAATAGTTTTTTGGTTAATAATAAATGATTGTGTTACTCAAGATCATAAAGTGTTGGAATACTGTTTTCCTTCAGGGTTAACTCCTGTCCAAACAACTGTTCCGGACATGGCAAGTGCATCCCGGGAAACTCTGCTGCTAGTAGGGTGTACTGTGAGTGTGACAAGTACTGGAAGGGGGAAGCCTGCGACATCCCCTATTGCAGGAACAACTGTGGCAGCCCTGACCACGGCTACTGTGACCTCACAGGGGAGAAGTTGTGTGTCTGCAATGAAAGTTGGCAAGGTAACAATTGTCTCTTTCACTCACTCTAGACATACACTTGTAATATAAAATGTTTTCTGGGCCTCATCATTAAGCATAAGGATCTTTCAGATTATTAAATTGATGAATTAGAAAAAAAAAGTTTTTTTAGATTGTAGCTTATAAATAATTATTGTTTTGCCTTCCCTCTGTCCTTAAACAGTATTAACGTGACTTTAATAAAAACAATATTGAATTAAATAAATTGATACAAATGTTTACTGTATAATTAGAGTTTTCGTTGTTTTAAAAAAATGCATTTTTCTTATTATACAGAAAGCTGGCAGTTTCAGATTTTCCTGAAATCCATGCACTGATAAATATTTTCTTCATCATCAGAAGATGGGCAATGGCCCTTAATAAGTAAACCTGCTTAATAGACATGTTATAAATGACTACAATTGCATAATTTATTGTTACTTTTTCCAATGATGCTAATGAATATCGTTATTTTATTACTGTACTGCTTATTTTTGTGTTATCATTTTAACATGGAGTCAAAATTGTTGTCCACATCGATTTGAAAGTTCCATTCAAATATGTAATTGAGACTATATACAAATATTACACTATTATATTAAAATAATCATTATGATGTGAAACAACAAATATATATTTGTCAACAAAAACTTGGTCTGTTCTAAATCTTTTTATCTTGTCCCCATTGTGTAATGGTGCAGGTCCGGACTGCTCCCTAACTGTGCCTTCTACCGAGTCTTACTGGGTCCTCCCGGGCGTCAAGCCCTTTGGGACATCACTGGGTCGAGCTTCCCACAAGGCTGTGGTGCAGGAAAAGGTCATGTGGGTGGTCGGTGGATATTCATTTAACTACAGCTCCTTCCAGATGATTCTCAAGTAAGATTTACGATTTTTCTACTTTATTTTTATGTAAAAAGTAAATGTCATCATCAATAAAATAGGTTTATTTTCCTGTTATTGAGTTGATGGACAACTTTTTAGGTATTAGTTGAAATGATGACACACCCAGCCTTCTCATCTTTAAAGTATGCTTTAAATCTAGCATCCTGGCAGGCCTCCCTTTTTTCAAAAGCTTTATTTTCTCTCTTTTTGTTATTTTCCTTTTCCTTGTCCTTTTCTTTACCCACTATAAAGGCTTGCCATGATTTATGGTCTGGAGTAGTAAATCCAAATGTGGACTGTATATCTTCTTGCAGGGCGTAGTTACTGGTTTGGAAGTTAGGGATTTTCCACATATGTGTAAAGATTAAGTCATCATACACTTAAGCGTTAACAAATGCGATTCATCATTATCAGCCCATGATTTCACTTCCACAAATGCCTAATATCTTCTGTTATTTTGCTGCGCTCCACAGCTACAACCTGGACAGTGGCATCTGGAACACGGTGCCAATCAGTAGTGGCCCAGCACCAAGATATGGCCACTCGCTGTCCCTTTTTCAGGTAAAAAAATATTGTATGTTTATAAACATTAAACTGTCTTAATGTATGCACAATAAACAAACCTATTATTTTATGTTTTGTCCTTTTAATTTGCCAGTTGAATAGCTTCTAATTCTAATTCTTCTCTTTAATTCATGTTTTACTCATTGTGGCTTTTAAATAAGTTGTCGTCCACCTCTCTGTGTCTCCCTCTTCAGGAGGACATCTACATGTTCGGAGGTAAACTGGAGACTGGCTACGGGAATGTCACTGATGAGCTCTGGGTGTTCAACATTCCGAGCAGAACTTGGCAAAAAAGAAACCCTGCTCTTGGTCCACATGCTCAGGCACAGATCTATGCAGTGGAAGGCCACTCGGCCCATTGTGTCCTGTTGGATGCAAGTGAACCTGTAATGCTGGTCATTTTTGGCTACTCTCCCATCTACAGCTATGTCAGCAATGTACAGGAGTACCATCTTAGTGAGTACATTTATTTTTTCCTTTTGGGTGTGAACACAAGATGCTGTATATCAACTAAGCAAATATATAATACATGTACACCAAAAGCGATGTAAGAGAACGGCAGCTTCTCCAGTAGCTCCATAGCAACGATCTTTGACGTTCTGGTTTTAATCAATAATACCTTAATTCCCGATGGAGATCTCCGGTGGTATTTATTAGGTCTATCCAATCTAATCAAATTTGTCATCTGTTTTTTATATTTATTTAAACAAAAAGGGCTAGTCATTTAAAAAGTTGATCTCTTTGTCTTGCTAGTATGATGAAGCCTCAAGAAAAACTGCAAAAGTGCATTTTAGTAAGATAGTAAGCAAGTAATATTATTATTACTATTATATTTATATTTTTATATAGCGCCTTTTGTAGGCCATGCTCACAAAGCACTTACTCAACAGAACAATAAACAGTTAAAATACAAAAACTTTAAAATGTCCAGACAACAAAGTAACAAACACAGCAGCCCCAAGATAATTAAGAAAAGCCAGCACAAATAAATGGGTCTTAAGATGCTTCTTGAAGGAGTCCGTAATCGCAGAGGGAGAGGAAGATCGTTCCAAAGCTTAGGAGCAACAGCCTCACCTCTGATCCGGAAGCGTGTGCACGGAACCATCAGCAGATTCTGATCCACAGGCCTAAGAGCCCGAGCTCGGGTGTAAGGCTGGATCAGATCACTGATGTAAGAAGGAGCCTGACCATTAATAGCACTGAAAATTAAAATCTGAATTTTTAAATTTGATCCTGAAAGAAACTGGCAGCCAATGCAGAGTTTTAAGGATTGGGGAAATGTGAGTTCTCCCACTAGAGCAGAGTTTTGTATTATCTGCAGGCAAGACGGCGACTTATTGTTTAGACACCATTTTGCAGAGTTTAGAGATTTGCCTCAATTGAAGGCAGTGTTGCAATAGAGACATGTCTTTGTCAATTAACACCCAGGTTTCTGAGGCTCAGTTTGACAGACCTCCCCAAGTCCCCCAAGTACCTGGAGTTATATTATTGGGGGAAATATATATAATATAATATCATTTTGGGGTTGTCAACATTTACTGTATACCAGTAGCTGAAAAGTTTTAACTCAAACATATAACTTATGTTTATATTCTTTCACAGAAACTAACACATGGACAGTGCCAGAGACCAAAGGTGCTGTTCCTCAGGGAGGCTACGGCCACAGCAGCACGTACCACAAGGAAAGTGGCAGTGTGTTCATTCATGGAGGCTACAAGGCGTTACCAGCAAACAAATATGGCCTTGTTGATGACCTGTACCGCTATGATGTCAGCATGAGGACATGGTAAGACGATTTTGTTGTTGTTTTTTTTATTAATCTAATGTACTTCCATCCATGATGATGCAGGTATATCCTAAAAGAGAGCGGCTACCCTCGATACCTGCACTCAGCAGTGCTGCTCAGTGGGACTCTGCTGGTGTTTGGTGGAAACACCCATAATGACACATCACTCAGCAATGGTGCCAAGTGTTTCTCTGCGGATTTCCTTGCCTATGATATTGGTACGAGTCCTTTATTCATGTATATGCTGCCAAATAATGTTTGTCAAAAAGTTGACTTTTCTGTTCAAAAGGGGCACTGTAGATCAATATTGATTATCTTAGAATAATTTTTCATCTATTTTGATCAATACAGAGCACTTATATATTTATGCACTCAAGTATTTTCATTTTTATTATCATATACATTTAACATTTCATTTTAATTATTTGCTTCCTTTTTACAAGATTTTATCACCAAGCTCAATTAACCTGATGGATGTATTTTATTTTCAATCTTAATCCCCAAAAGGTAAAGTAAACAAAAAAATGTAGATTAGAGAAAAATGCTCTTGACCTCATAAAATGCATTTTTGTATTTTCTATTGTTCTATATGGAAAAATACAGGGTGATATAAATGTTAAAACACTGGATAAGCTCTGAAAGTGAAGAAGTTAAAAGGTATGCAGTCACGGGTGACTACTAGTCATCAGTGGTAACCATAATTTAAACACACATTATCAACAAAAGCAATTTACTACTGAGCATGTATTTGTTTTACTAAAAACATTTGGGTTAAAGCGAAAATATGATTTGATGAAAGAAAACTGCTTACTTGCTGTAGAAGTTTGATCATATTCCTACAATTGTTTCCCAGCTTGTGATGAGTGGAGACTCCTTCCGAAGCCCAATCTACATCGCGACGTCAATCGCTTTGGACACTCTGCTGTGATCAGCAACGAGTAAGTCACTGTTTGATCTGTAATTTCAATGATGGCTCGGCATGTAAGGGGTAATTTTAACATCAGCCTTCAACTACTTTAAGGAATTATATGTAATTTATTTCGAAGCAGAACGTCACTTCTTTCATTGTCCAGTTGGAAATGTGTCCCTGTAATAGGGTGTGTTTTGCCTGTGGCTACAGTTTTCTACCACCTCTTAAGGGAATATGTGGCATGACAACCATTACAATTTGTGGATGCTCATTTAACATTTCCTTGGTAATATGTGAAATCTTTTTTAAGAAATCTCTAACCAAAAATAGATTTGGTAAACGACTCTTGCATTTAAAACATTGAAATCTCTAGGCCCACTTTTACAATTCACTGATTGGTCAGGATCATGTATCAACCGTGTCTGTGTGTGCCTTCAACCCAGAGACTGCACTGAGAAATGCTTAGCCCATCAGATTACAAGCGTCCCTTAGAACAGGTGAAATCAAATTATGAAATACAACACTCTAATCAACGTATCCTTGTCTTGACTGGTTTTGCAATTTCCCTTTTTCAATCAGAAGTGACTGGGTGAAAAAAGAAACTGAATGAAAATTACACAGCAAGTCTCGACGGATGTAGATTTCTTGTGTTATGCACATTTATTAGAGATTAATGTGGCTGGTTGTTATGAGACATGAACCGTGCCTTATGTGGAAGATGATTAGGTTAGAATGATACGAAAGATAAAGCCACCTACATATTAAGTCTTTACTTCAGTTCCACACAAGGTTTGTTTAAGTAACTGAGTCTGTTCTGCTCTATTTGTCTGTCATCACCAGGTCCATGTATGTGTTTGGTGGATTCTCGAGTATGCTCCTCAATGATGTGCTAGTGTACCGACCCACAATGTGCCAGGCCTTTTCATCTGAGGAGAGATGTGAGAGCGCCGGGCCGGGGGTCCGCTGCATCTGGAGCAGTGGCCGCTGTCTTCCCTGGCACCCAGTTAGAATGAACGGAAGCCTCACTCCTGCTCCCTTCTGTCCACCAAAGCCTGGTCAGAATAACAGTCTTTTTTACCACACGTATCTGACTTTTTTACCCACTCACAGTTCATCACTAGTTAAAATCCTGTAGCAATAGTATGATGTTTCTCTCTTTTGTCCTATGGTCACATATATTGAACTCATTAGATCGGGAAACTGTTATCTAAATTGCTTTCTACATGTGTATGTAGTGTATAAATGGCACAATAGTAACAACAATATCATAAAATTCAGATGAGTAAATAAAATGGCACTTAAGAGTTATTAAGCCATTGATGATCCAGTGGATGTATTTTCAATTGCTGTACATTTTCTGTGTGTCCTACCCTCGACAACATTAGTACTGATCCCACGTACTTGAACTCATGTGTTTACACCACCTCCTACATCTCTCATTTTCAAACATGTATTCCGTTCTCTCCGGCTCCTCCTTGACCTCCTCTTGACTCTCACTACTAATCAAATGTTGTCAAAAATAATGACTCCTACAGAGTGACTCCTAATCTCCCTAATCTTTTCCGTGAGTCTGATCATAACCATCACACGTAGAAGAGGTAAAGTTATACTTCTTTACCTAAAGTCTCACCACTTACCACTCTCCTCACACATGCATACTTCTTTGAAGCTGCTGATTTTCTTTTACAACAACAACTCCTCTATACAGACGCTGTCTATAGATATACAAAGACTCTGCTCTTTCTGACCTTCAAAAATGTCTCTCAGCATCTAAGCTCTGTCGTGCTTTTTCTCTGCATAAAACCATTCCACCTCTCACCGATTGTGACCTCCTGTTAACTAAAGTATTGAACGAGTAAATAGAAAGCAGAATATTGAAATGTCTTCCTTCTCCCATTCAACTGAATACCATACTGCTATCATGGCAGTACAGTTTTATTTGCAACTACAAAATGGATTCCTCAAAGGCGCTGTAAGTGAACTGCCTCTCCAGTAGCTCCATAGCAATGATCTATAACTTTCTGGGTTTAATTAATAATTCATTTTACCCAATTTCCCGAAGGAGATCTCCAGAGGGATTCATAAAGTCTATCCATCTATGTCCAGAAGTCACTTTTGGCGGCTTAGTATCTGATATGAAGCAGTGTTGTACTTGACTCGTGATACCAGTTTATTTTTGTAATTACATATGAATCCAAGCATTATATTCCGAAGATAAGCAAATAGAAACACCATCCATTAATGCTTTCATGTCGATGTCTTTGTTAATTTAAGTTTATCTCAAAATTATTTTCAGATTAAAAATATTGATTACTTAAAAAAAAAATCTTATATACTTGCACATATGCACAACAAATTTAACAAATCTCTATGAATGTACCAATACATAACAAAGCCAAGCAACCTACCTAGAATTTCAGTTTTTTTAATGTTTATTTGTGAGGGTCTGTGGGGACCATGAGGTTGTCTTCTTTACCTCACATTCATACCTTATATTAATGATTAAAAGCAATTTAGTAAACTTCAATACACTGCCTAACTTAACTTATTTTCACAAGTGTATTATTATAAATGCTTTTCTAAAATCTGATTTTCTTTATTTCATACCCTCCAGCGTCAGCCGATGAGCGGTGCTACAGGTTCTCTGACTGTGCCAGCTGTTCTGCCAATACCAATGGGTGCCAATGGTGCGATGAAAAGAAGTGCATCTCGGCCTCGAGCAACTGCACCGCTGTAAGTAGTCCACAAGGGGGCGGTTGAGCACGTGTAATGTGGCCAGTCAGGAAAGTGATGTCACAAATACCTCCAGATGAGTTGCATATTTTATTTTAGAGAACAACAAACACTGATTTGATTTTATTAGTCAGAAGAAACTTAAACATAGGATTTCTGCTCAATTGATGGTTTATATGTAAAGGGATTAACTAATAATGGCATGAAGATAAAAGTAAATCTTTTGGTGGCTTAATGATTTGATGTAAATGTAATTGTCTGTTTTGACATTTTCCAGAGTGTCAGGAACTTCACTGAGTGTCCAGCACATAATGAGTTAGTGTGCAGCAAACTGGCAAACTGCAAGAGCTGTTTGTTGAACCTCAACTGCCAGTGGGATCAGAACCAGTCAGAGTGCCATGCTCTCCCTGGTAAGACACTGAATCGTCATTATCTATTGATATTAAAGTGATTGACACTTTTGTTTTTTATCCAGAGGTGTTCAGTTGTTTACCAGATGATTGTGGCAGCAAAAAAAAGGACTTTACGCATGTATTTATACTTAGGTTCTTTTTCAACGATTGTTTGTTTTCACACAAGGCTAAACCAGATATGAAAGATAAAACAAACCGCAAATCTGTTTGTTTGACAAAGTCAGAACGCGACAGGCACGTACAACAATGTCCTTGTCAGGCAAATTGATTGTAGCTTTTACCCTGCGGTGGGAGCTGAGGAGGAGCGGCTATATACCCTTGTCTATTGAAGAGCCATTTGTCTGTGCCTCCAATATAGAAGGAGTTGACTTTGCCGTGTATTTTTATTTTTCCTTTGAACCCAATTTCTCATACTGGGTGCTGCTTTCAATTGTTGTGTGGATCCCACGGTTAGTTCTTCTAACAACTATGCCATCCTCAGTAGCTCCACTTATTTATGAATTCCTTTATTTGTGATAGCAGAATATCTGATGCAGGCACTCTTTTAATGTATAGTTACTTTCCATTTTATATGTTTATTGTGCCTTTGTCAGAATATATATTTTTCTTATTGATTTTTTGCCAATGCATTATGTTCTCATTTGACTCTGTTGCATTTACATGACCCTACTTGGTTTGAAATTACGCAATTTTCTGTGTTTTAATCTATATTAATTATTCTTAAATGTATTAGGTTTTATTAGAACCAAGTTTGGGCTGAATATATGGTTATATCTCTTTATTTTTCTATGATTTGTATCCTGTTGCAAAAACAACAAGTATAAAGTTAAAGCACTTGCTTTCTGGTTTTCCAGTCGTCCCTTTGAACCTTTCCCAGCATGTTTTAGTTGCTTTTTCATCCCCTCATTATTCTTTTTGTGCTCTCCAGCTCAGCATTGCAGCGAGGGCTGGAGTCAAGTGGGCGATGCTTGTCTGAGGATCAACTCTAGCAGGGAGAGCTACGACAACGCTCAGCACTACTGCAAGAACCTGAACGGAAACATAGCCTCCCTCACCACCTCCAGCCAGGTGGACTTTGTGCTTGAGGAGTTGAAGAAGTTTCAGGAGCAGGGCAAGGTAACCATTTAAAAAGAGCCTTCTGATGGTATCTGAAAACATTCTTTGACAGGAAAATTATTGAAGCATTCTTGTTCCACACAAAAGTTTTCTTGAAGAATTTGATGGCAGCTGCTTCTGGATAGTCACCATGTCTATTGTGGTCCTTTCTTTTATATCTGACAAATCAAACCATTTCCAAATCACCTAAATACTGAAGACAAATGAAAAATCTATAAAACTTCCTTTTTTTTTTTCTTCCCTCAGAGTCTGTCTCCATGGGTGGGTCTGAGGAAGATCAATGTGTCATACTGGGGCTGGGAGGACATGTCACCCTTCACCAACAGCAGCCTGCGGTGGCTGCCAGGAGAGCCTAGTGACTCTGGTTTTTGTGCGTACCTGGAGGAGCCCCAAGAGTCAGGTCTCAGAGCCAATCCCTGCACAGCCACAGCCCAGGGCCTTATTTGTGAAAAGGCAACTGGTGAGTGATGCCTGCACATCAACAAAAGCTTTTCCTATTATTTTTCTTCACATCACTAGAACAAAACAACATTTAATTGTATCAACTACAAATCAATTTTTACAAGTTAAGATTCTTAAGATTAAAATGCTTGGATATTCATGGAGTTAAGAAGACTTAGATGTTTATGACCGTACAACAATAATTAACTTAAGTAAAATATGAACACTTTACTCAAGTCAAGGATTTTTTGGGATTAAAAACGTGACATTTTCTCCTGGTTTTGTCAAAAATTGACATCATTTTTGTAATCTTCTTAGGAAACCCAAATCAAGGCACACGTCCCTCGTGCAAGAAGCCATGTGCCCTTCACACTACCTGCGGTAACTGCACTAACCAGGCCATGGAGTGCATGTGGTGCAGCAGCGTGCAGCGGTGTGTGGACTCCACTGCATATGTCATCTCTTTTCCTTACGGCCAATGTTTAGAGTGGCAGACTGGAGATTGTGTTGGTAAGTGCCTTCCATCACCGTAACACTTAATTTGTGTCTCTGTCCAGCTTACTTATTGTAATGTAGCAGTGTGATAAATTGCCTTATTATGTTAAACTGCTGCATTGCTCACATCAATGCCGAAACAGTGGAGTACTATAACACTGTCACTTATTTAGATGTATACTTATTCACATTGATCATAATTCATGCATTTAATGTCCACATGAAATCTGTTGCAGCATAGAAACGGTAAACAATCATCAATCCCACCTAGTTTTACTCATCTAGACAAACTTAAATTATCTTTATTTTGTTGCTCCGATTTCATGGATTCACATCCATTAGCAAGAAACATCCTCTATTATCCTCTATTTGCTATTTAGGATCAAACATATTTTTGTTAAGTAGTTATTTAAACTGTACTGATGGTTTAAATTGTTTCTTCATCTTCAGCCCAGAACTGTTCTGGTCTCAGAACTTGTTCCCAGTGTTTGGATCAACCGGAGTGTGGTTGGTGTGGCGATCCCAGCAGCACAGGGAAGGGCCTCTGCATTGAAGGGTCTTACCGAGGTCCCATGAAGAGATTGAGCAAGCAGGTGCATTACCAGGACAAGTACCAGGATATGATCCTGGAGCCCGGCAGCTGCCCCAAAGACAAGGGCTATGAGTGGGCCTTCATTCAGTGCCCTGGTAAGTTATTCATGTTTCTCTATGGTCGATCCTGCTAATAAATTGACATGTCACCCTTAGTTCACCTTTAAAAAAAAGTATATAGCTTTTTGTCTTCAAGCATGTATAAAAATAAATAAACTTGAGATAAACTCCAGCTTTACAGAGGATTTTTTATGCTATATGGCTCTGTTTTAAGACACTTAGTTTTTCTATGCAAGGAAGGAAAAATATCTAGAGTCATTTTTTTTGCCCATTAATATTTTTGTAAAGCAATAAGCTACTTTTTTTTTAATTAAAAAACGTATTGTTGAATGATGTATCATCTCTGCAGCATGCCAGTGTAATGGCCACAGCACCTGTGTAAATGGGAGCGTTTGTGAGCAGTGTCATAACCTTACAACGGGTCCTCACTGCCAGAGCTGCATGCCTGGTTACCATGGAGATCCGACCAATGGAGGCAAATGCCAAGGTGAGAGTGACATTTGTATGTTAACGCATCAACCTTTTATATTCGTCAATGTACCAACAGCCTTACATTATATAACTAAAACTGCCCCTTGGTGGGAATTTCTTCCCTTTTTTTTACTGTGTTAACAAAAAATTGAACTTCTTAAAGCTTTATACTAACCAGTAAGTGGTGATTGGGATTAAACCTAGTAATTATCAACAGGCAATAACCGATAGTCTGTCGATTAGAGGGCACAGTTAAACATTGTTGAGGTTTATCTATATATATATATTCATTAGATTTTTCTTCTTTCATCATTTAATTTTTTTGGGTGATGCTGTTTTTGCGCTGACGACTTTGAAGAGTTGCATGCATACCTGTAAAGCTTGATGCTGTAACACAAAAATAATCTTTATTTTGTCATTATTTTTGTCTGTCAAAATGTGAGTCAAAGCATATAAAACATAATTTATTGACATAATGAGTGTCTTGATTCAATTGAATCTTTCTTACATCTTCAATACAAAATGTGTTTTATTGAAAGACATTTTTCCTACATTTATCCTATTAACTTATTGACTGTGCATCCAATGGCCATATAAATACTTTTTCTGGAGGGACTATTTCTCCTGTTTGGCCTAGACAATTTTTTATCCAAGAAGAGCTGTAAAAGGTTATCAGGATAGTGAAGTGTGGGTAGCTTTATTCAGCCCCCACAACGCAACCCTGGATGAGAAATGGAAGGTTGACAACACAAGAAAGAAAGAAAAAAATAGGTGGAGGCAGAGAAGATGTGAGAGATAAGGCCGATGAGGAGTAAGAGGTAGTGAAACCGAAAGACAGACGAGTGTGAATACAGCAGAGATGAACATTTAAGGTTGGGAAATAGTTCTCTAATTAGCTATTTCTTTCACTGTTGGTGAAAACAATCTGACTTGGGTGCACTCCCAAGCGCACTCATCAAAAGAACATCTGTGGGGATTATTTTTGGGGTCCAAAAGAAAAAGAACCTCATCTTCCTAAAACAATATCAACTCAAATCCAGGCCCACATACTTGTTTTTGTGCCAGTGGATAAGATAAATACATCTATTTTCCCAGGTAGATGGTTACAGAATCATGCCCCAGGACAATAGTCAAACACCTACTTACACTATAGCTATTGGCACTGCTGCTGGCTATACTTGTTTCCTCTACAATACCTCACTAGGGATATCTAATTTATATCTGCAATTACTGAAATATTCATTGACAAGTTAAGCGTATTGGTCGATTTTCAAATAAACAGTTTGTTAATGCTCTTGTGTTTGTTCAAAGCAGCAATTTATATGTAATTTCTCTCCGTTTTCCCTTCCAGCTTGTAAGTGTAATGGTCATGCGAATGTGTGCCAGGTGTTAACAGGCAAGTGCTTCTGCACCACCAAGGGCATCAAGGGAGACCAGTGCCAGCTGTAAGTACGCCCACATGTTCACAATACCAACATGGTGCGATTTCATCAAATGAGTGGATTTTTTGACGGCTTTAGTGTGCGATGGCACATTTCTACTTGATCCTCTTCATATTGTTCCTGTATATCCTGATTGCAGGTGTGACTCTGAGAACCGTTACCTTGGCAATCCACTCAGAGGAACTTGTTACTGTGAGTAATTAAGTACAAGTAGTTCTCAAAAGTACACACATGAATAAAGGTCTTATGAAATTAAAACTGTCCCAAAAGAGTATAACTATGTTCTTCTTACTCGCAATGTAGTGTCCTTATTATTTTTATTTGTTATAAAGTTATTATAGTGTTTTGATCGTTATAACAATGTCTTGAAACACACCAATTATGGAAATATAAATACAAGTAATGGCAGAGTTAAAACCACCAAATAATGCTTTTTTTCCCTTAAACAGAACTTGCATAATATTAAACTGTGTTACTGACATGAAAAGAGAAAAGAATAAGCTACTTTAGACACTGGATAATCAGTCACATATTTATTCTCTTTTTTTGTGAGACTCATTTTTTGTTGAGAATCATAGATAACTTTGTGACATACTTGGCAGTCAATAATGTAACAGCACTTTGTGAAGTCGGTTTCATTTTTCTAACTTTTCATCATGAAAAACATTTCACTCAGGAAAAAAAAACATATAGAAACATCCAGTCTTTACAATCATAGAAAATGCCTGTTTAATATAGTTGGATAGTTAAATAGGTTTTGTAAAATCGTATTAAATAAATAAATTCATGATCATATGAGACAAACTTGCATATATTTTGTATTAGGCATTCATGTGCTAACGGTTTATTTATCTTCTCCAACATTTCCAGACAATCTACTGATTGACTACCAATTCACCTTCAGCCTCATCCAAGAAGATGATAACCACTACACTGCCATCAACTTTATGGCCTCACCAGAGCAGGTAATAAAGGGTGTCAAAAGGTCTTGATGGATTTTATAATTTAGCTAAAATTACTCAAGGTCTCCCTGAATAATGTGACCTAAAGCACAGACCTGGGTTATATTAACAAACGCAAACGTTTTCATGGTGTTCCATGAAACTGATGTGTATCATACCATGTCATTTCAAGAGGCGCACACGTCACCGATTGTCTTGATGAATATCAATCGCCTTATTTTAGAGC
This sequence comes from Callionymus lyra, assembly GCF_982586985.1. Lineage (NCBI taxonomy): Eukaryota > Metazoa > Chordata > Actinopteri > Syngnathiformes > Callionymidae > Callionymus > Callionymus lyra. The sequence continues at coordinate 19,035,801 of NC_141823.1, forward strand.
CTTAAACGGGCCGATACTGCATTTATATTAGAATAAAATGTTTTTATTTCTGCCGGGTAACTAAAATACACATGCAAATGTCAACCCTAAGCTTGTTTCTTGGGGGAAGTATGTAAGATGATGAAGGCCTTCACATCATCCCAGTCCTAAAGAAACTGAGAGACATCACTTGTGAGGAAGATCAAGGGACCGTTGACTCTCCATCACGAGGACCCAACAGGCATTTTCACTGTTTCGGTGTGCCTATTATGAGAATTTTGAGCAGAGGAAGCCAACATCTCACTGCTTCACCATCAATCTGACTGGATGGATTAACTTAAACTGAACCCAACTCCTGTTCCCAGAAATATGATATGGCAGAGTTGGGTCAGCATATGTGACCGAGTGGAGACCAGGTTCTAAACTGTGGTTAAACAGGAGCGTCACAGGAAACTGTTCTCTCTCCAGTGGTTCAGTATAAACCAATTTATACAATAAATAAAAATTGTATCAGAGATAACACAGTGACTTAAACGTAATTTAATTGGTCTTTCTCTCTGTTTTTTCGTGATCAGGCCAACAAGAACTTGGACATGTATATTAATGCATCCAATAATTTCAACCTTAACATCACCTGGTCAGTGGGATCAACAGGTACACTTCTATTGTTTACAAATATTGCATTGCAAATGAAATTTAGAAACGTGTATAAATGTAGTTCTGTGGAGTTTGCTCATTCATAATCTTGACATCCCAACAGCTGGAACCATCTCTGGAGAGGAGGTTCCCATCATCTCCAAATCCAACATCAAAGAATACCGAGACAGCTTTTCCTGCGAGAAGTTTACCTTCCGAAGCAACCCCAATATTACCTTCTATGTCTACGTCAGTAACTTCTCATGGCCCATCAAAATCCAGGTGAGGATCCTCAACACCATACATCTGAGGTCAACAAATTTATATGCTTCTTCAATTCCTTCTCACCTGCCAAGTCATCTCTTTCCACATTTGCATTGTTTTCTCTGTTGTTGATATTTGCTTATTGTATTTTTTGTCTCAAACAGATCGCCTTCTCCCAACATAACAGTATAATGGACCTTGTGCAATTCTTCGTCACTTTTTTTAGGTAAGTTAAATTCCAAGGACGTATACAACATAAATAAACAAGGGTCTTTTTCAGCCTGTCACTCATATGTGAACAGCTTTAAGAGTTTCTCACTTTCCTTTTCCTACTGGCTTATGGTTTAACTTTTGTGTTATAGTTTTCAACTTATATATAGTCCTTGAGTTTCCTTTACCACAGGAACAAAAAATGTTTTTTAATTTGAAAGAAAATCGGTTGTATAAGGCAAACATTTCACTTCTTCCTTGGCTTCTTCATTCTCTTGTCTCTTTCATTCACTTTGTAAAACATATTTTTGAGGCCAAGAGGTGATGGATGAACATATTAGAGGATCCATAGGGGGAAAAATTGATAGTCACAGTTCCAGGCAGCTGCACATCTCCGCCTATGTTCAGCTCACCAAGCTCTTTCACAAATGGATTTAATATCTAGCTTTTAATGTGTGTCGATAACTTACTTGTGTCAAATATACTCTGTTGCCGCATGTTTTTATTGACCACATTGATATCAGATTGTATTTGAGGGTCCTACTCACCCAAAATAAAGTTGATAGTTAAGACGGTGTTCACATATTATGTACTTGGGTTTATATTTGTATGCTGTCAATGATTCAATACGCTAAAAGACTTAAATACACAGCAGAACTTTGGTTTGAATCAGACAAGAATGATAGAATTTAATTTTCACAATTAACATAGATTTCTTTTTTACAATCTCCAGCTGCTTCCTCTCACTCCTCCTTGTGGCTGCAGTGGTATGGAAGATCAAGCAAACGTGCTGGGCTTCACGACGGAGAGAGGTGAGTTCACAAAATCTAATCTTTGACGTGCATATTCCCACTTTTTTTTATTTGGACGTAAAAATGCTGGGCTATTTGTTCCACACATATACAGTATTTTGAAAGTAAAACTCTTGTTCCAATAACACTGCATCTGAAATGTATTCATGCTCATGCTTTACTTTTAAGTTGCAACCTTTTCCATAGATTTTTCTAAAATATTTAGTGTTTACACTTGTGCAGCACTACTTTTGCTCTATCATGCTGGATAGGACGCATTGGTGTTTAGCCATTTTGTATAGTATTTACCTCTCTGTCCACTTTAAAATCATCATTAAATAGTATAAAATAGTGTGGGAATTTGCATGCAACTGGGTGATGTAAATAGTGTCAATAACTATATATTGTATAGCATATAATTATGGTAAATATGTCTGCACTCCTATAGAAAATATTGATAAGATTTTTAGAATTTGAATCAATTACATGGCTTGCAAGGAACATTTCTATCCAAGGTGAAGGTCAGCTTGCCTTTATAAGGCCTCTGTTGTCTTGGAAAAGGAATTACACAATTTTGATTTTTAAAATGACCATCAGGAAGTCAATTATATTGGTTTATATACTGGAGTTTTATGTGCATGTTCTTCCTAATGTTCTGCTGCCTAGTATACATTTAATGGGTCCCATAAAGGTTTTGAAATTAAATTTAGATGGTGTGTCTTTATACAGAAGATGTTTGGTTTTGCAGATCAAAAATGTACAATTATATAGTAAAATGTCTAATTCTGAGCTTGTGTTGTTCAAAATAACAGTCTGAAGGCAGCAAACTGTAAAGGAACTGCAGAGAACTGTAAGCGAATATGGGCTGTCAGGTTACAAATTTACCACAGTATGTTTATAGACCTTCTTTCATCTGGATTACTGCATACAGCCATAAGAACATATTTAATGGAACTTCGAAGATAATATTACCCCAATTACACAAGCTTTTACTGGTAACATAGGTTCCAAAGGATCCTCATCAATTTTTATGCTTCATCTTTAATTGTAACCACATTGATATTTGTGATCTATTTTGTGCTTAATGCTGAAATAACCCAGAGGGATCTGACTACTGTGCTGCAGCAACTGCTCACTGTCTCTTTAACCCTGCAACCTTCTGCCATTTACAAGAAAATCTATCGCGGCATCTCATCCTGAAGCCATTTATTGGTTTTACGGTGTAGTGTAGGCAATGACATGGTGTGTGAGCTCAGTAATCCATGTCATCATGCATGGAGGTTTGTTTAGTCTCTGAGAACAAGTTAGCTTCTGTCCAGAATGCCTCTTCATTTCTAGTAAACCAAAGCGTTGCCATATATGACCCACAATTTCTAGCTTAGATGCAGCGTGAAGCAGTTCAGACTGAATGCAAGCCAGCCTTGTTTACATAATTACTAAAGCAAGAGTTTACACAAAGCACATAACAACACTTTTTTGGTTTTATTTTTGCCATTCAGATTTCTCAAATCCTTGATTAAAGTTGCTTCACCAGACATCGTTTCACAATGACATTGCATTGTGTCAAATTAATAATTAATAATTATAATTATATATATATATATTATTATAATTATGAATTCTTTATATACATGAATTAATGCAGATGTAATTTATTTGACTTTCTATGGATGATTCCTGGAAGTATCTTCCAAAGATTCCCATGGGACCTAAACTGACTTCTGTAGATGTGACACCACTATACGATTCCAAACGTGTGAGTGGCTCTGCTCCTTCTCCACAACAGAGCAATAAAGAGTCATCTTGACTGAAGATGTTGAATAGATCCATAAAGCCTCCATTTGAATCCGGATCTGTCCTGCAACCATGACAAGAAATGATGCACTTTGCAATTGAGAGGACTTTATTTTGGTCCCAGAGGTTACACTTATCCTTTCGATGAATGCTGTATGTCTTAGTCTGTTGTACAAACTCTGTTTATTCAAATTGGGAAAACGAGTTACAAAGTGCAGCTCTGGCAGAGTTGAACTGCCTCTGGTAATGAAGGAACTCAGTCATACTCCCTGGTCATCTTCCACTGGATACCCAGATGTACACTGTGGAATGTCTTCTCTAAGACGACTCTAACAAGCAGTGACTGTATCACTACTCAAAGTCCAGATTGGTCAATAAAACTTCATCCTCTCTCTGTCGCTAACAGCAACGCTTTTACACGTCTCAGGCATCATGCAAATATTGCTGTCACTGTCTGGTTTTCAGATTAAAATCCAAGCGTTTCGATGGTATTTTTACCTCTTTTCATGACATTATTATTGATCTATGTTATTGATCGCTTATCTGGCTGTTATATAGTCATTGATTGATCCCTGTCTTTTAATCTAATGTTGTTGTTTAGTCATAACTGACTATTTATTTGTCTCGTAAACCTGCCACCGATGGATGATGATGGGGGTGAGGTGTCTTATCAGAGAGTTGAGGAGATTAGCAAAGTCAAAGTGATGAGCAGTGCTGCTTGTCCAGATATGATTCTTGCAGCTCAGGCCAACAGATTCTGCACTAAATCATGCTCAGTCAATTAAAATGAACACAGTTAGACTCCATTCAAATTGAATTAGCTTAAGTTAAGGGCTTAAGTTTGAGTGTCGGGGGAAATATTGTGATACTTGAATGCCTATTCTGTTTTGTTTGGTGTCTAAATAAAAAAAAAGTATCATTATGTTCTAATTTCATCAAATTATTTTTCAAAAAATTAATATTTCAAAATGGCAGGAAACATCACATAAGTGTTGAGTTGTGAATCATTTTTGGTGGGATCTTGGATTCAGTATCTAATCTTGTTTCTTGTTCTTTCCACAGCAACTGATGAGAGAACGACAACAAATGGCCAGTCGTCCGTTTGCTTCCGTGACGATGACCCTGGATATGCGAGCAGAGCAGAGCAAGATGTTGCTGCCCATTGCTGACGTAAGTCCAGTGTTAATGTTAATATTGTGTTTTGCTGAAACCCTTTTATTTCTCTAACCCGCTTACTGTAAGTAAGTAAGTCATATTTATACAGAAATCAAAAAATACTCACTAAAATATATACTTAAAAGGTCAAGATAACACAGAGAACAACTCAGGAGTTCCAGAAAATCAAGGAAAAGCCTGCACAAATAAAAATGCCTTGGGTTTCATGGCAATTATGTGGAGATGGTGATGGTTGATGACCTAAAATGGAACCTTTAAGCCCAGAAGGTTCCAAAGGAACAAACACTGTAGAAACGTGCAGTGCAGAGTCAGGGGTCATGTCGGACAAACGAACGTTAGAATCGGAGGTACCGGGTCAAAGAAGGAGAGGAAAACAACCAATGAAGTTCCGTGATGTAATGCTGGCTGACATGATGAGGATAGGTGTGACGCAGGAGGAGGCACAAGATGGATTAAGGTGGAGGAGGCTGACTTGCTGTGGCAACCATTGATGGGAAATGCCGGAGGAAAAAGAAGAAAAAAAAAGACAGCTGAAAGAAAGACGGTCTTGCCTTTGAAAAGGGAGTTTCATGCATGAATTAACATTTAAAATGGCTCATGCATCATTTACATAAACGCACCACATTGTGTGAACAGAAACATTATTTAATACTATCCTTGCATTTAAAGGGACTATGAAAACCTTCATAAGTATCTCAAAAACGTTGTAAATCATCAGAAATGGCCTCATTTAAATCTACTGTGTGGCAGTTTTATAACATAACCAGTGACAAACCTATACCCTTGTTCTTGAGTGGATAAGCAGTATGAACACCAGAGACATTCAATATGAAGTGGCCGCAGTCATATGACTGAGTGCAAATACGAGACGGTCTTGGGCCCGTGGACGAAAGCCGTCCTTTAAGCCAATTTGTGCATGATGACATCAGCATCTCCTCTCCCAAGGCCAACTGTGTCACCTCCACTGAGAGAAGTGGAATCACTCTGGCAGCCAGAGAGAAGGTGCTGCATTCACCACCAGCGCATCAGTCAGTCTCCATTAAAGTATTGTTGAGTAGAAAGAAGAAAAAAAAAATTCCCTTTATCCTCACATTTATACCTTCACTTAGAAAGGTATTACGAGCTGGAGATATTCGGTATGAAGTGTCCTCTAAGCAGTTTTCTATTTTCCGGGCCTCCGGGTCACCTTGACCCTGAAGGGTTTAGAGAAGTGTAGGATATTGATGTGCTGATGATGCTCTATGAGGAGAAAAGTGTTCAGTGGGGGCCTAAGCCGGTTTCTAATCATCTACCTATTCATTCCATTTGACCAGCAAGAGTCGTAAACTGTGGAGACAACAGGTCATATTGTGCTTCACTGAGATATGAACGCATGTTAAAATCTCCTTTTTGAACTTTCAAATAAAGAAGCCACACCCATTTGAGAAATGTAGTACTGACAAAATACCTACATGTGTGTGTTTATTACTTACTTACTCACGTACATGTTTACCAACCACCACCACTCATGATACATGGTAAAAATCTTAGTTCAACATCAAGCATCAGAGTGGACGTTTTCACTTTAAGCCACTTGAAAATATGTAAAGTGCAAAATAATAATAATTATAATACATTTTATTAAAAAGCACCTTGAAACTCAAGGTGGCTTCACAGAAACCAACAATAAAAAAGAAAAATGAATGAAATCCCAGAATACAAAAGAATCAGGACGTGGAGGATAAAAAAACATACTAAAGCAAGGTGGTAACAGCAGATTCAAGGGTTCTGAGGGGTATGCACTGTGGAACAGGTGGGTTTTGAGTTTTGATTTGAGGGGGGAGAGAGTCACAGTAGCAGAGGTCTGGTGGAAGAGAGTTCCAGGGTTTAGGAGCAGAGCAGCTGAAGGCTCTGCTCCCCACAGTGCTGAGGCAGCAAGCACAGAGAGGTGGATTAAGAGGTGAGGCTATGGATGGACTTGGTGTGATGATAGGCTTGTTAATACTGATGATGCAGGGACAAAGTTGTTGTTGTTGTTCTCTTTTTTTTTTAAACTTTTTTCTATATACCGATTGCAAATTTAAAACAATTTCTTTTATTTTTTGATTCGATTGACTCTGAGCTGCTCACATGATGGTAGAAAATGGACAAAAGGGAGTTCTTAGAGGTGTTTTAAATCCCTGAAAGTGATTTGATCTTGAAACTGTTTTGAAAATGGAATTGCTTTCTTCTTATAGTGACATAATAGCAGCTGTGTGTGACAGAAAATGTGATTATTCTTTACTTTTACGTATTTTTTTTATTGATATTGTTCATGCCTGGGGAGATGCGTGCAGAGTCTGAATTCCTTCAATCAACGTCAGAGTGCTGCAATACTGTCTAAATTCTGAGATATAAGCCTGTGACTTTTTAGTGGTAAAATTCCCTTTGTCATAGTGACACTTTTCCTTGTACATGCGGATATTGAGGGAGCAGAGACGCACATCAGTACAGACTGACTCATCTGATATATGATGCATGTCCTTTCATTGTTGTTATTAGTCATATGATTCTAATTCTGGGACTGCAGTTGTCCTCACTTTATTTCATCTTGTGTTCAGGGCGTACCTAAGCCTGTTGCCGTGGAGCCATGTTCCGGGGGGAAAGCTGCTGTGTTGACAGTCTTGATACATCTGCCGTCAGGAACCTCAGGCCTCCCCCCACCGGGGCAGTCAGGTAAAAAAAAACACGTTGAAAATAAAGGTTGAACTCACAAGTTTCTAGATCATTCAAGCATTCATGGGTTACATCAAGCAAGTGTTAATTTGAAAAAGTATTCAGCGGCTTGTGAGTACACAGAGGCCTACAAGTCTGTGATATTTGTCTGACTTGTTGTCTTGTTCCTCTGCAGGGATCATCGTCGCCAGCGCTCTCATCGACGTATCGCAGCAGCGGGCTGCGGATTTTAAGGAGAAATCGCAGGCTTTGAAAAACAGGAAGGCTCTCGCCGCGACACACCAGGGCACGTGTGTCTGACTCGAGGCGGATTCATTGAGAAGTGAACACGATTTACCGTCACTCGATTCCTCTTTGGTTGACGGACCTTCATCCGGAGAGCTGCCTCCGGACACTTACCCACGCTGTAGTCACAGGATCTGAACGTTTATCCTCACGTCTATCCCTGGCAGCATCACCAGCTCGACATGAAGAGGAAAATGTTGCCCCGCTCACAGCGACGATGCTCTCCGTTTCGCATCAGGACATGTTTGTAGACCAAGACTCTGGTGGGCTGCCTGGAGGCCCTTCTGTGGTGCTAAAGGTCTATGACTCAACATTGGCTGGAGCAACATTTTAACTTTGACCAGTGAAGTATTTTTGCTGCTCTTCATTGCCAGTTTCCTTCCCACACCTGCCTTTACTTCATGTAAATATTTATCAAGTCAAAGACATGTGGGAACTCAAATGGAGGACAACTTTGCATTCTTGCTATTAACTCACAAGTCAAAGTCTGTAATTGCATTCAAGCCTGACCCCTGAAGAACAAACACCGTGACGGAGCTCGCCTGCTGCAGCTCGTCGCTCTTGAACTCCTGACCCTTCAGAAAGCAGCAGCATTTCTCTTATACTTTACGGAATTCTATAACGTTTTTTTGTTTCTCCACAATTGTGTAAGTTTCAGTGCCCTAACCCCTTCAGCCTGCACTGTACAGTGTTGTGATTGAAACAAATGTGAGTCTTGTTGCGTGTATCTTTTGATATTTTCTGTGTTTTTGTACCACAAAATTTACAATTGACTTTCCTTTATTATTCTGTCACACTCCTATTGTATGTTTTGTTTAAACTTGTAAAAAAAAAGAAGCTTTTGTTGATATTTTTCTTTCTTCTTTTTCTTAAAAGGTCTTCAAAAGTGTGAAGTTTTTAAGAATCGAGGGCATTCGTTTTATTTCTCGTTCATTGAAAATGATGATACATTTAATTATGATTAATTCTTTTGTATACACGGAAGCTCCTCGTTGTCATTACAAAGGAATCATTGTAGTGAGAGAAAAGCTTCGCATTAATAATCTAAGTGTATTTTAAAGATGGCCGTCCTGCCAGAGAATAAAAAGGAAACCTGAATGAATTTTTTTTCTTCTCCTTTTGGTTTTAGTTGTTATCTCTTATATTTGTAACATCGCTTTTCGCCTTTTCCCGTGTTAAAATGAAATTGAACAAGTTCATTAATTTGAACATGATTTTTTTGCATGTGTATATTTTTTAGTTGACTCGATCCACTGCATGATTGACTTTCCTTAAAGTCTGCTGGACTCAGGATTTCTACATTGGATCTCGTCCTTGTGTTCTCGTTAGGGACTCCAACCAACAGTTACTCCATAACACTAGTTTGAAAAGTGCCGACATTGCGTAAGAAGCTACAAGTTTTATTCCACTAACTAACTTCTAACAATGGTTTTCACTGTAGCTTCTGAACTAACAAAGCTCAACGCTCGTATTCATCCTGTACCCCAAAGCAGAGACCACCTCCAACTTTCTTCAAACCCTTCTCAGCAGCTCCCATCCATCAACATTCCGACACAGCACTTTGAATTCTGGTGGCGGAATCCTGATGATGAGGCATCGGATTCTTGCAAAACGGGTCTTGGTTTCGGAGGTTGTGTTTCCAACACACTGGCTGGAGGGATGCGAGACCCTCTTCTGAATGCGAGCCTGGGCCGAGCGTCTCTGAAGCTGAGATCCTCCTTTGAAGAGACGCGGAAATTTGCTTCTAGTTTCATCTGCTTTTATCCTCTCTGCAGATTCATCTGACTTTCCGTGTTTCTGAAGGCTTCGCGATTTGCACCTTTGATAATGATCTAAATCCTCTCGCCTTCTTATTTTCTGGATTTATTCTTTGGAATATTCCTTTTCCGTTTGCCCTATGCGTGTCTTTTTTTTTAGGGGTTGTGTGTTTATTAACCTTTATCTGTACTTTGTTCTTTCCGAGCAGCTGGTGTGTGTTTTCCCTCCTGTGAAGTCTCTCCTTTGTTCTGTTAATTTTATTTAAACCTCTCGGGATCTATGGAAATTTCCTTTTTTTTTTCCATGTGTATTTTGTTTTGAGTGGTTAACACCGACCTTGTAAATTTAGAGGATAAACATAAATGTTAAATCACGACATTTCTTTTGTACCTAAGCCTGCTGCTTTAAATACTAGTGAATTTTTTTTAGTTTGAATTAATATTTTGGAATGATTTGAACTGTAAATATATCTTTAGCTTAGTGGGTGATGATTCTTTAGAGGGCGGGTTTGGGAGGACATCGGAGGCCTGGGTATGCTCGACTCAGGATTTATTTAAGAGGAGTTTTGAGCAGCAGTGAAGGTGAAACAGACACATTTCCTTTTTAGATTAAAAAAAGCAGGATTGTTCACATAATTGATTAAAATGCATTACAAGGGTGACAATTGTTACTTTGATGTTAATAACACTAGAACTATTGTATACTAAGGTAAGGTAAGGTAAAACTTTATTGATCCCTCAGGAGGTCTCCTTCAGGAAATTGTTTAATACTACAACTGTTATGTAAAACATCGGTTTCATGTAACCTGTAACATCAAGTCAATAAGAAGATAAAATACCAAAAATCTAACAAGATTCCCCTTCAAGTGTTACAATATACACAACCTTTCTACGTTCACATTAGGTTAGGTAGAACTTTATTGATCCCTCAGCAGGTCTTCTTCAGGAAATTGTTTTTTTCCAATTATACACAGTAACGGCAATTATTCATAAAAAATAAAAATATAATAAGAACAAGAACAAAGAGAAATAAAGAAAAAGATGATACAATCTAAGTCTAAAGACAAAGAACACAGATCAAAGAAAAATAACAAAGACAAAGGATACAAAGACTAACATAGAATAGAACATCATGATACTTTTACTCCACTCCTGCCCCCAAACTCAGAATTGTACAATTTAATAGCCCGAGGAATGAATGAGTCCTTGAGTCTATTTGTTTTGCACCTGGGAAGAAGCATTTGTGCTCCATCTGCTTTTCTGCTCACTGATGACAGTGTTCAGAGGATGACTGTCATCAAATAAAAATAATATTAAATAATAAGACCATAATTGCTCCCATGTACAGTCCTTTATTTTTTTAGCCTCAACTGTCATAGAGAAAAACATCACAGATTGGTTGAATGTGGATCTAAGTAGACGAGATGTCAGGTGGCTCACATTTTTTGGCCAGACATGCCCCCCTCCTGTTCACCCATCTGTCTGTCCTTGAAGGACTGCGTCCTTGTTCACCAGAGTCGCTCCTCTGTGGTAAAGATGTGATCTGACTGACAATGACTTTCTGTCTCGTGTGAACCTGCGAACGTTCAGCTGTGGATCATAACTTCGGTGTGACGAGTCTGAACAGTCATCGTCAAACACTTTCACTCGGAATTAATTCTTATGAACCCTTTCTGTCCTCAATCCCGGTCGGACTGAGACGATTATCTGAAGGCTCCTCCTGGTACTTTGTGAAGCAGAATTAATCTTCTTTTAGATTCCACTAGATGAACGTTTTTTTGCACCACGTACTGGTTTTATATTCAGGGGCCGACCTTCAGGTGACACAGATAAAAAAATAAATGGTATAGTTTCTGTTTCAGTCATTTTCAGTTTACTGGTTGTTTTTTTTTTTTTTATTAAACTCAAACTAGTGGCTTGACATGTCAAGAACCACTTGCTCTTTTTTCAAAACATCACACATTTCAGACACTAATAATCAGTAGGACATAAATAATACAAATTGTTTTTTTCTTTCTGTGCTGCCAGGTTTCCATGAAGCTTCATCGGCCCATCACAAGTCACAGGTGATTAAGGCCTTTATAGATCAGTTACACATATGTGTGGGAACATGCTCCAAGGAAAAGCAGAAGTTTTTATTTCAAAATGTGTTCCAGATGTTACTGCATTTTTGCAACTGTTTGGAAGATGTCACGGTCAATAAGGAGCAGTTTTTCCTACAGTGATTGTCAAAACGTATTAAATCTGACACGTTAAGGTCACAAGTAAAGGTTACAATTACAACAAATTAACTTCAGTGTCTTTTGGAAATGTTGAAGAAGTGACTACATATGTGGACACTGTTTCCTTCACATGGATGTAGTAGTGATGGATCGATGAAGCTTTATGAAGCCTTAAGAGTATTTTCAATCCACTAGATGTCAATAATGAATCCTCAGCCTCTGTGTTTGATGGATCTACTGACTCCTTCGAGAAACATCTTAAGACATTTTTATCCGTGCAGGCTTTCCCCCAATTTTCTGGGACTCCTGTGTTTGTCTCTTGTGAATTGATATTTTGTAGTATATATTTTTTACTGTGTATTGTTTGTGATTGTTAAAGCGCTTCGTGACCCTGGTCTAGAAAGATCTTTACAAATAACCATTACTTACTTTGAACAGATATTCTATTGAAACGTCACATCATTTTGAAACTAGGGGCTGAAGAAATAAGATATCGCTTCATGAAGCTTCAGTAGCCCATCACCCATTATAATGTTTTTTTTACATGTAGTCTTTTAGATAAATGCTCCAATATCAAAGATAAATGAACAATCACATAAAGAGCTCAGGTCCCCCAAAAAAATCATGTTATTTAGACAAATGGAATAGTTTCAATAATATTAAAATATATATAAACCTCCCACAATGACTCACTTTTTGCACATTCGACACTCATTTCTAGTAAATTCTGACATAAACAGACGAAGAAAAAGGCATGAAAGAGTTTAAGATGATACCAAATTAATTTAATGTTCAATATCCAACAGGATGTTGAGGAACAAGGTGACCAAAAGAGAAACAAATTCACTGGTAAAAATAAACTTTTTTTTGTTGAAGCAATATTTGTTAACACAGCTACATAGTTCCATCACATTTTTAAACTATATGATACTTTAAAGAAAAGTTGAAATAGCAGCCAACAGCGTTGATGGACATGATGAAGCTTCACGAAGCATCATCATGTCATTAGTTTGAGAGTCCACTAGAAGTCACTTTCTACTGTAATAATTCCTTTGAAGAACCGATCTACTGAAGACTTAGATTTTGACTGAGGGCGCCCCCTACTGAACTCCCAAATAAAACATGAAGCTTCATCAGTCTATCACTTGTAAATACCACTTGTTTACAGTTATTAGAGAGACAACATGTTTCTCTGATCACTGGATGTCTCTATCTGTGGGTAACGTGTCAAATGAAATAAATAAATTGAACAAACAAAAAACTCAACATGCTCACAAATTTGGGAGCCTTATCTTTGACCGGACAAGTCACATCGCAGAGATTGAACCTTTCAATTGTCAAAGCAGATTCAGCCAATTGTTAGTATTCAGTCTAATCGAATCCCATGATTCATTTGTGTAAAAATAAACTTTTGGAGACGTTCTCCAACAGTGAGGCGATCAGGAGCTGCTGTGGTCTCGGTACGTACACATTTTAAATCCACAGCCACAAAGTTTAAAAGCTCCCATTCAAGAATGTTGAATTAAAACGAGGACCAGTTGAAGGATGTAGTTCACCTACAGTTTAAAACAGAACCTCCAGCAGAACAGTGTTGGTGTGAGAGCAAGGGTCAGAGCGAGGAGGAGACATGAGGAGCAGGAGATCGCAGCCCGGGAGCTTCTTGTGACGCTGCTGGAATCACCTCCATCTGGTTGTTGATTCTGAGTGGAAAAAAACACATGTTTGAGAATATTCTTTACATCAGTGAAGGTGCAACAGGTGGTTACTGTCCCTGAAAACACGAGACCCAGTTAGCTGGCTTGTAATTTGTTTGGATGTCCCTAAAGCTTTGGCTCTGTACCTGTGTCACTCCTCTGCTCATTCAGAAAACTAACATAAGTAATGATACAAAATGTAATTAAACAAAATTTACAGTGCATCTCACAAGGTACTGCAGATTAGTGTCTATGATTTTTGCTCTACATGAGTTATCTATTTACAGAGAGAATCAGGGACTTGTCTGAAACATCTGAAGATGAAGTTAGACTATCAAAAAACGGCAAATCCTTTATGGTATAGACAATCAATACATTGATCAGTTCAAATATTTATCATGTTCTTTCATAGAATTGTGCATTCCGGGAAGCAAAATCTTAATGTTGTGTTAATGTTTCAGATTATATTCAAACTAACATTTTTCAGCAGTGTTTTTTTTTTTTTGGAAAACTCAACAAAACTACACTGATTGCCTATAGAATTAGCCCACGGTTTCATCAAAATACAGTCCTATAATTCCTGACTGTTTTTGTTTTTCTGTATCACGCAGCTCATTATTTAGTTTACTTACCGCCTTTCAATCAATTTTGCTGATGCTTATTATGCATTTATACAATAACAATGAAATAAAAACATCTGTTGTTTGTTCTCCTTATACAATCATATTCATTTCTTAACTCTTTACTTCACTCTCTCTGTAGATGGTGAACTTATATCCATATATTGTATTAAAAGAAAATCTGGTATAATTCATAATGCAAACAATGGAGTATTTAGGAATTCTTACCTCACACAGAGATGTAGTCACAGATGTATTCAGGGCCATTTTCTGCCCCTGAGACGGACAACCAGAAGTAGATCAAACAGACTTTAATAAATAGAAAATTACAGAATGACTTGTAGATATAACTGAAAGGGAGAAATCAACCATAACCACCATTCCACTGTAATAAAGTTAGATTCTCTCTGCTCAATAATCAATTGATTTGAATGACTATTCCATTAAAAACTTATATCATTTTCACCGTCTGAGGTCGACAAATTATAAGTTTATGGATAAAAAAACAGATTTTTCATAAAGCAGTGTCCATTTTTTTCGCCTCAGTAGGTGGTGCCCTGACACCTGTCTGAGGTGAGTAAAAACAGATTCTTGCATTAAAAATACATTTTTAAAGTCTGTTTCAGAGTTCCTTATTGCCACACCTCAAGACCTCTTTCAGTTTCTGACATCAGCGTGGTCATGTGATTGGTCTTACACCGAACCATGATTTTGGATCAGAGAAGATGGAAATGGAGTCCTTGATCTTCAATCGTGGTCCTCAGTGAGCTTCAAAAATATATATCTTTTATTCTCATGGTTTAATTTTCTCTGTCGCATTCCATGTGTGTATTATATATCTAATCCTATTTTCTATTCAGAAAAAAAAGGTGGAAAAAACATCATTAAACCTCTTAATTACTATCAATCAATACTGTTTATGGCACAGCGCCACTGGCCAGTTCTGAATTCAAGTTAATTTAAGTATAATAAATACATTCATTAAAAAAAATGTACTGATAAGCTTATATGGTCAACTGGAAAAAAAGATATAAAAGGACATTAAGAAAACAAAAAAATGTCAATTCTTTGCAAGTGTGTAACTGCTTTTGTCACCTGCAGGGTCCCACAGAAGTGAAACGCTGCGTCAGCATCCAGGTAGAGTTGGGTCATGTCCACCTTGTGATGGACTCTAACTTTCACTTTGTTGATGCCTGGATCCATGGCAGGGTAGATGGACGGCTGAGGCTGCCAAACACCATCCGTTCCATTTCCGGTAGCCTTGATGGCCAAACCTGGAGAAATATATTACTTTTTACATCACTTGGGGGTTACATGTTTTTGTTAGATATGACTTAATGTTACTGGGTTTCTGCTGCTCCAGTGTTCAGAGCAAATTTAAAGCACAACTAACTTCCAATTGGATGAGGGTGGAGTGCATGGGACATTTCGCAAATTCCTCATGAGTGTCAACAGTAATCGACTCATAAATCGACAGTAAATACTAATAAACAACTGCGGCAGCGGCAAAGATATTATTAGCATTGATGTTATAAACCTTAAAAAAAAAAAGTGTTCATCCTGATGGTCAGTAAGCAAAATGTAATCATGCGTTGCTGGTCCCACTATCATCATTTCCTGAAGATTGAATTGAACCTAAAATCCCTGACATGAGATACAAGTTCTATAATTCAAAACTATCACTCTGAAGGCTCTGCAGTTATCAAATCAATATTTGCTTTCAACTAAGAAATGGATTTAAAATAGATTGGAAGGGGAAAACGCTGGTGTGCTCAACAGCTCAGAGGCAGGAGAAATGTTTGTTTGATGGAGTAAACAGATGATGGAGTAATCGTTCTGTGCTGAGGCTGAAATGAAGGATTCCCTTTGTAATCAGAAAGGATGGAGAACATAGGGATTTATTTAAGGAACGATAGAAAACATTGTGAGGTTCATCTTAACTAATCATTCGATTCCAGAAGCTTTTCATTTGGAAGTGAAAGCAGCTGTGAGGAAAATTGGCACTCACGCAGGCATCGATTGTTGGTGAAGAACTCCACAAATTTATCACAGTCCGGCCTGTTGTTCCCAGAACTTCTGCAGTCGCACCAGGGAGACAGGCTTATACCAGCAGAGTGCTCGTAATTAGGTGTCATCACTGTACCTAAAAAACACACGACAAAAGAGTCAAATGACTATCATCCACTCGGCTGCGTACACTGTGTAATTTTGCAATAATGAATCCTTGTCAGCTTAAAGGCGGGGTGCATCATTTCGGAAAACAAATTGAGAAGGCTGAATTTTTCAGTCCCACCAGTTTACATTTAGACTGCAGCGTCTGTTTTGCAAGTCACGTTGGTTGCACGGTCATAGTGGCTGCATCAAGAGAGTTCTGACATATAAAGCCAGGGGGAGCAACGATTAATGTTATCTGCATCAATAAAGGAACCAAATCAATAATATAGAGAGCGCTAACTATCTTGTATTTCTCTCCCCTAGGATATCCATGGGTACTTCCTAAGCTCAGGCCAGATCCAGCTTTCATATCAGCGGTGGAGGGGTTCAAAATCTCCAAGTACAGACTGTATGGAATGTACTGTATAGGGACTCTCAAGGTCAGCTCACCAGGAAGATACAGCTTAAAACAAGATCCGACAACAAGTGGTCTCACAACACTGCCATCACCTAGGCACTCTCTCAGGACATCATTTTATACCCTTGCACAGGTAGACAGCAAATTTCCGTCTCTTGAATGGGCGTTGCCTTCCAGAAAGGTCAATGCCAGATCCGAGGGACCCATCTTGAATTCCAAATGCTCTTTACAAGTTTGGGAAGTTCTTGTAACTTACCAAAATTCTGAGAATTATGGGTAATAACCCTTCAATATAGACAACATGGTGACCGAAAGTAGGAGGGATAAATCTTGCTCCGCTAGCAGAAGAAGCAGGACCTTCTCAGGACTGTAACACCGTCTTGAACTCTGCGTACGTGAGTCCAAGTTGCGTTAAGAGTGGAGTCGAGTCTTTGGAAGTTTTCTACAATTTAAAACCGCTTACATGAAATTTTGGTCGGCTCCTCTTTCAGCTCGGATTGTCACACACATTTTTTGGGTTTATGCAAGCAGGCTAAGATAAAACCTCCTCGGTCCGGTTGATCGGAACAAAACCCCAACAGGGTGCAAGACCGATTTGACACTTGGTGACGCTGTGAAAATGTTAAGATTGCAGACATAAGAGGTGGACAATTTGATTATTAACAGTGGAAATTGATGGTAGAGAATTCCTGGTTTAAAAAGTGAGGAATCAAATGACAAAGGTCCAAGAGGTACAGGCATAGAAAGGTAGAGGCATTTCATATTTCAGTTTGCCTTAAACTGCTACTGCCACAATGCATGGGTACCTATGTAAATATGTGTATTCTTCCATTTAAGCAGAAATTCATAAAATGACTTGGCATTTTCATTTACATAGAACATGTTATAGGTCTTAAATTAAATATTTGAGCAGCTCTTCTGGCAAACATAGAGACACAGGCATAGAGTGGATGCACTGACTAATAACTTACCAATAAGACCAGTGTAAGAAAGCAGACAGTCGGCATAGTTCTCTCTCAGACAGCCAGACCTCGAGTGGGCTTCAGGTTGACAGTTGCTTAAAAAGTCTGCCAACCTTGACCTACAAAGAAAGAAAATGTAAATGTATCCTGTAGTTCAGCTCCACAAAAATGATCGCCTCTTGACGTAAAGACAAACTCCTTTGCTGTAAAAACCATAGAGAGAGTTTGATGACATGCCAGGGTTCCTTTGGCTTTTGCAGTATGTTAAGAGTCTGGAGTGATATGCACATTTCCGAAGGGCGAAAGTGGTAAAACAGTGACATGCTGATGTACAACACTAGGCAAAAAGCAAGGCAACATCTGGACTGGGTGATTACTAAAATATGATAAGTAGTGCTAAGTACATTTGTATTTCTGTACCAACTTAAAAATTCTGCTTGCTGAAGTAGAACTAGGAAAAGTATCTACCATTGAAAACTGATCCAAATCTTCAATGTTCAAAAAAAAAAGGTGATGACTATATGGACATTTTTCTTCTCACCTGCAAATGTAGTTGGTCCTGCAAGTGTTCTGCAATGATAAGCAGTTTGGTTTCTCTTTGTCCTCGTAAGAGCAGATGGGCACGATAGTTTGTCGTCTACGTTCAGCACACGCTGTCTGATCCCCTGCAGGACAGGAGCAGAACAACATCCCGAAGCTGTACTTGGTCGGGACCTAGAAGAAAACATGAAACGTAAAATTGAAGAAAGAAAATTTAAGACACCCCCATTTAGCGCAGGAAAGATGATTGACATTAAACATTTACTTTTTACGTGTAAGGGTTATTTTAAGCAATATGGATAACAACAAGATTATAGAATATATATCACCAAAGATTACTCTGGTAAGCAATTGCACGATAAGATAGGGCGCCCCCATCTGGGGTGTAAGTACATCCAAACAATTCATACTTTTTTAGAATTGGTCTGATGAAGCTTCATGAAGCAGATTAAAGATCTGTGCTCCATAATCTACTGCCCTGAACAGCTTTTCTAAAAAAAATCAAACATAATTTAAACTATGACTTCTCTTGCATAGGTGATGTTTTAGTACTCTTAAACCTGCTTCACCCATTCTATCTGCTATTGCATATGGATTAAAGATAATTGTGTTCATTATTTATCTGGCACTGTTGCTCACACCACGAGTCCCATGTGTCATGATTACCTTGTCAAAGAACTGTCTCAGGGCCTTGTGGCATTTCCTCTTGTTGCAGACCTCATATGTTGACACTCTGCTGGTACAAGGGTTGATGTAAGCAGAGCGAAACTTCTTACATGTGTCGTTCAGATTGCAGGCTTTGGCAGCGTTCAGGCAGTTGTTCTCCCTTAGGGATGTAAGCTTGGCTGAGAGACGGGAGATACACAAATTATCTGACTAACGCTGTTGGGCAAAAGGTGACCTAAATAAAGAAAATAAATTGATAATCTAAGTTATGTCGGGGGATTTGGTGCCACCCGCACTTATATACTACTCAAAAATATAAACGCAAATCTTAAATGAGATGATCTCAAAGCATTTTATACAGACATATAGGACGCATTTTTCTTAAATAGTTTCCACAAATCTGTGTAGATCTATGCACACAGGTGCTGGTTAGACAGAATAAATATTGGAAGGTTTGAGAAAAATAAACACTACAGTTTTGCATTATTGAGGGGGTCTGAAAACCAGTCAGTATCTGATATGACCAACACTTGCCTCACACAGTACAACACTGTGACATGATCAGACTTCATCAGGTTGTTGATCATGGCCTTTGGAATTTTGGAAATTGGTCGGAACTATAATGAGTTACTGACAAATGATCTTTGAAAATGTCTTATGGTGAAGACATGTACCTTCAATTATGGTCGGTGGGAATTGGAACAACTAACCAAGGAATGAACTTTAACTGGATAAACAGTTTGTATTCTTCCATTTAAACATTTCTGACATGGACCACATACTTAAATTTAAACTAGTGCAGACGAGCTCCGGGTGTAAATGTTAATATTTAACATTCAGGGTAATTAATACGAATACTTTATTTACAGAGACAATACGATGCTTATTTGAAACATCTTAAAATGGAGTTTAACAAGAATAAAACTGTAAATCAGTAGTTTAAAGCACTCAGCAGTGATGATGATTATGAAAATGGTCTGATCGTCTCAGCTTCATATGAATGTGTGGCGCAGCTGCGTAGCACATGCGCAAATTCTTATTACATTTATGAAATGAACACGTTTTGTCTACAAATCACAAATGAACAAATTAGTTGACGTTGTATTTATATAAGTGTGTTTTTCAAGGAGATTCCTCCGATCACGAAATCACATGATGGAAACTCTAGCTGCTTTCATTCTACAGCTTCAGTTTGATTAAACGTGATGTTGTTTCACAAGAACTTCTGTGACTCTCATAAAGAAGACTTAAAGCAATGACGCTGATCATTTTGTTCTTTAAATTAATTAATTAATTAAAAACAAGCTCATAATTCCTTTTAAAAAAATCTGAATAGCGGATTAAAATATTCAGTATAAAAAAAAATCAATGTTGTCTTAATAAATACAGATCATCCGTTTGGTGAATGAGAACATATTTATATGTTTGTGAATAATTGAATATCCACTCGTGTAACTACAAACATATTCAATCATTATTAATAGTTAATGTAACTCCGATGTGAATATCTCAACTGACTAGTGAGGCTGACATGCATCTAAGCAGTATATAAGGATATACGCCAACTAAAAACGTGTCGGAAAGTCCAACCTTCAACACTCTCTTCCTTATTGATACATATGGACTTTGACGTGGAAAAGCATGTCCGCGCCTTTTTTGCGGGTACGACCCCTTAGTACATGAGGCCCAGGTGATTTGTCTGTTGCGCTATACTTTTGATATTGTTTGCCGCTAAAATCACTTAATTGACACTACATATCTAATGTGTTTTTGATGATCCAATTGGATTGGACCAGCGCTCTAATAAAGAAATTTACCAGTGGGCTACTTCCTTTCTTATTAGGTCTGCCGATTCAGTTGGTGCACTAATGGATTTAATTGGATCAGCTACCTGCCAATGTAACTGAAGCTTATCCAAGGTGGCTCAATTACATTTTTGTGCTCATTGCCCAAAACTACTCATTATAGAAAGATAGATAGATAGATGGATAGATAAACTTCATTGATCCCTCTGGAGATAACATAATTGGGGATATTAGATCTCCTCAATATTCTTCTCTTAATCCATGGTGCGAAGTTGCGAATCACGCAGTGATGGGGCATTCAATGCCTCTTTTCTTTGTGAGTTCTCTGATGCATATTCTTTTTTTTTTTTTTTTTTCCAAGGAGCATCATATAACCCCATTTTGGACTGGCTCTTAGTGCTAATAGTCTTAATTAATCAATTAATTGTTAACATTATCGATGTCCGAGTTGGCAAGTTTCTTCCCAAAGCAAATTCTTCGTGGCCAGTTTGAAGCACACACGTGCAATATGCATGATTTTTTAATCAGCATCATAATATGTCTTTGAGGTGGGATGGATACTTTCAATTTGAACATGCTAACTAAAACAGATTTGACCACATTCTGAACAATATTTAAAATAAATTAATCTTTGTAATGTATAGAATTGTGGATATTTGTTTGTGTATAGAGCAAAAACAAAAGTGTAGAAACACTGTAGAAACAAGGTTTCCCATTTTCAAGATGTCCTGTTTGGAGTTGAAATTGAAGAGACCAATAACTACATTTTTGATTGTCTCAGTTAAATAATTGCACTTATTACTCTAATAATGATGAGCCTGTTGGCTTATTTTATATTAATTAATTCCAATAATTAAAAAGTGTTTACAATACAATACAAACATGACACACAAATCACACGCATACTTTTAAAATATGACAAAATACAGACTCATGCTGCGTGTAATTAGATCTTAAAGAAAGGTTCTACTACTCATTCTAATATCAGTAAGGAAATCCTTCATTTGCTGCTGTCAGTCAATAACAAAACAAGGACATTCTGGGATGTCTGACTCGCTCTGATGCAGTGACATCATAAAACATCCTAATTTCATTACTAATGATGCCTTGTGACGGCAAAAGCAATTTTGAGCTTCTGCTCCTGGCCCGTGGACGTGACCACCCTTGTCTGATTCTTCTGTCCTCTGAAAGAATCTGTCTGACATTAGGACTATTTTCCTAAACCCATAGCTGATTGGAAATAGCAAACAACTAAAATATTTGCTGAGTGCTCAGCAACTGTCACTTTCAACAACATTTTTTCTTTTTCCGATCATTTGACAAGCAGGTGGATGTTATCTTCCCAATGGTCTCTTTTGTGTTTCCTTGCTACTTACAGACTTTGTTCCAAGCATCCACCTGTCTTCTGATACTCCCTCAAATACTAATGTTTATTTGAAGATTAAATCAATCACTGAATCAACTTCCTTCACTAACGTTGATTTAATTCTTATTTTTCCAGATAGAAGGACAAATATACCCCAAAAATGATTTTAGAATCTTTTGGAATGCTTCATGCACAAATAAACTGGACATGGAGAACAGTGCTATGGGATGGAGATGTTGGTGACTATTTTTCTACTGTCACGATTTACAGTATGATTTGTACGTGTTACCCAGTTGGGAACACTGAAGGAGTGAGTTTGTCATGGTGAATAAATGTGTGTGGTTGTGTGTGAATATGACATGTGTTTATTCACGCACATGCTTCTCAATCTTGATGATTGATGCTTCGTTTTTGCTTTTTGACCTTTTACTTGTGACACAAATCATCAAGTCTCATCACAGATTTGCTTTATTTTGGTGGCAGAAAAAAAAAAGAAAAAATTTTAATCAAAACAAGCAAACCTTTCATTTCAGTAATTTCTCTCAAACAATTTCTGGATTGAAAATAATAGGTAATCTTAAACATTGGCAGATTCATGACTTTGACCTTCTGGTTCCACAATGAAATAGAGTGGTTGAAACAAAGAGGAAAGTGTGTCCTTTTAAATACGGCTGAACTATATTTCACATGTAAATTAAGTTTTTCTTAGTGCAAAAGAAAAGGGCAAGCGCCTTCCTAGGAAATGTGTTCAAGCTAGTCTATTTTAGCCATTGCCTGAAGAACAAGAAATAACTGACAAAAGGTCAGCACAGCTTCTTTGTCCTCTGTAGAAAACAAGACCTATAGTCCAGTGCTTGTGTTTGTGCCTGCAACTAGTTATAATATATACAAAACATACACTTAAAGTTCCTTGGACTCAAGGCGCATTTCCATTGACCTGGTTCTAACAGGACCGTACCCCGGATGCACGTTTTTTTCTGGTACCAAGTAGTGTGTTGTGGTGCGAAGCAATCACAGTTTCCGAACCTGTCTCAGCCTGGTTCTGGAATGCACAACCAGTGAGGATCATAATTTCGTCGAAAGTCTAAACAATTTGGGGGTGGCCATGAGCAAAACCTCAGAAGGCATGAAATGAAATGAAATTTTACTTTATAACGAAGATGGATTTTACCATGTTGGTTTAATGCTCTGATGACCAGCAGATAAAAACATCCTTGCTTTAGTTGTTGGACAAACAGGAACGAGACAGTCTTTTAGAAAATGGTGGATAGAATGACCGCCCATGGTTTCGCCAGGACATCGAACAACTCAGCTCTAATTTTTGTCTCTTCGTCATAAAGGCGCCGACGAGGACGGCTGCCTCTCCAGTAGCTCCAGTACCTTAAAAATATTACATGTTTTAGACTTGACATTTAGTATTAAAAGACACTTTTCATTTATAACTTTAATACTTGCTTACATCTTAGGTTTTTGCAGTGTGTATGTTTTTTCATCTTACTCTGATTCTTATGTTTATTTATGTATTCTGTCCAGGGAGGAGGAAGTGGACTTGCTGTTGATGCTCCAAGAAACTCGGGAGGCAACATTGATGCGAACGAATAGTGACCAAAACAACCCCTTCAAACAGGTGTTCCTGGGTCTCCTCGGAGACCTGGTCAAGGAAGGAGTACAATTGTTCCACACAAATGGTAATTGGTTGTCATGGTAGCATGTTTCTTTGTTTCTCTCTATTTAAAGCTCAGCGTGTCATTAACATCAGTTTCATTACATGTATTAGTTAATATATACCTTGCACTACAGGTTTCGCACTTATTTATGTTTTATACATCATTCACATCCATATAACATTATGTTAACAGATAACCATTCCTGTTTTTTCTTATAATGATTAACCGAGGAGCCTTTTCTTTTGTTTCTACCTTGACTGGTTTAAATGACAACAATATTGCATTTGAGAAGCTACACATTCAGATGTTAGCCAAACAAATAATGATGAGTTCTCCCTTTTTGTGAATGAATGTGTGCAAATGATGTGTGACAAATACATAATCTAAACAATGACGATTTTGCAGCTGCGACACCACTTTTTAATCCCGCCTACGCCCAAACTCTACCCCTCATTCCTCTATTGAATGGAAACATGCTGCAAGAACTGTGATGACGTCACATGCGGCAAACGTCTTTTAAAAACCTTTTTATTATAGAACGAAGCTTCGACTTAGCCATTAAATGACACTTTATACCATCGTTAAACGTTTTTAATGAAGCATGTGTCTTTCACCCCAACAGAATGTGTCGGGGCTACAAGTGACAACGACTCTGATTGGCCGAACTGTGTCCCGTTCCACTTATTAAACTTACGAGCAATCAATACATTGCAACAGTTTTCGTTTTATAATTAGAACACATATTTATTTGGTAGTTTCTGTTAGTCATTTGAATGTTTATATTGCATTGTATGGTTAAAACCGTGTTATTTTAGTAAAACACGTTTCGGCAAATCAACAGCATCGTCACGTGGAGCTCAGACACATTCCACTGGGTCATCAGACCAGGAAGTGACAGACGGACGGATGCTTGGAAAATGATACGATTGACAAAGATGGTCTATTTGTCAACATAAATGTTTAATGTTTGGTACAAAGTGTCCTTAAATCGCTATGTTTGATTTCGAATCACTCGTAAAAAAAGTTTTTAAAAAGACATTCGCATTTGAGACGTGTGACTTCATCACATGGGAAGTGCCCGGACCGTAGACATGATACTTATACTTGGCCCGGCGGCTCTAGAACTTGCAATGGAAATAAGAGACTACATATTTTTAATGCATTTAGGCATCAACTTTCCAGCTCCCCCCAGTGCCCCCCCAACGAGAAAATGGTGAGTCACATTCACAGGTTGTGTGGGTGGATCCCAACATTGCGTAGTAAAGAGCATCGGGAAAATAATAGCTAGCGAGTTCTACTGCAAAGGTCATGAAGGAACAGTCAAAATGTTACGTGGTGTTGCTTCAACGGCACTGAGACAGCCAAGAGAGAAGCAACACATCCTTAATTACTTTGTTTGTGTCTGCTGGCTCTTACAGTGGATAAAAGCTTTTTATGGCGGGAAAACCTGCCAAAAGCTTCACTTCTGAAGCAAGATGACAATATAAGTAAGTGGCTGTCAAGAGGGACACATTTGCCAGACAGAAGTGGTAATCCGAGCTGTGTTTGAAAGCCAGCAATGAAGTAATATCTATGTGCAAAATGTACTTTTCCAGAGTAAATCTGTCAACATCTCAAGCAAAAAAAGAAGTAACAGCAGGGCCTTACTCGAGAAGCTGGGCGCCAGACGATGCACATCGGGAAGTCTGCTGTTGACTGGTTCATATGGAGAGTTTTCAGGTAAATCATAACCTGCATGGAAATGACACAGAAGTTATTTAAAACATCAAGATAAAACTTGACTTGATTTACATTATTACAGCATGATTTTTTGTACAGGGGTCCACAACCCCAGGGCGGTGGCCTGGTACCAAATGACCTATTGACCTGTACCGGTCAAACCCAAAAGTGAGAGCAATGCATAATAATTATCACCATATAAGGAGAAGACAATCCTGTCCACCTATGAAACATGCTGCAAAAAGAGAGAAACACATTTTTCTGAAGTGGAGATTAAAATTTATTATTGGTGAAGTAAAGTTCATTTTCTTTCTTTTTTCCAAAGCGCAGGGATGTGCCAGATGCCATTAATCATCCAAACATAACTATCGTATCAGACGATGCAATAGGATCCCTAACAGAACCGCTGTGGCTGAAGAGGCTTTTGGAAGTTGGACCAGCTTGTTCTGCAGCGAATAATTTAATATCAACTTAACTTTACCTGTTAATCTTGCATCTGTAGAACAGAGAACTTATTTTAGGTTAAATTCATATTATATTACATGAATCTGGAGGCAGGTAAACTCACAAAAGAAAGACTTGAGTCACAGGAGCATTGATCTCATCGTCTTCAGTATATATCAGTATCAGTTCGCTCACATCAGGAACATACCTGACCATATTTGGTTATTTTAGCCTAGTATGAGCCTATATTCTTTTTTAAAAATCAATAAAAATGTCAATTTACAACAATAATTCACAATCATGAACATAATCTGGATTTTAAACCTGCTAATTGTCAACTCATTTAACTTAAAGTGATTTATTAGTATTTTTCTGAATGTTCAAATCAGGTTTTTAAAAGGCATCCACGTATTGTTCACATAACAAAATACAACATGGATTAAAATTTTAATTTACAATAGTGACAAACATTAGTTAAGCAAATTCCTGAATTTGCCAAACTATAACGACAATGACAAGATTGGAGCTACTAAAGTATTTTTGAATGCCAAAGTCCCATAAATTTCCAACAGCTCACATTTTACAATTTTCTTTGTTTTGCTCTATTTAATCGAAAATAATAATCCTTGTGTTCTCCCAGAGCAGCTGAAGCAGGTTACAGGGTAGAGGGAAGTCTGGGCTTCTTTCCCCTGAATGCTGCCTCTGCGACCCAAGCCTCAGAAAATATATAAAAATATAATGGAAGGAATAAATCAACACATCTTTACTTTGGTTAAGAGGAGGAGGATCTGACAATATTTGATTTATGTTTAAACCATCTGTCTGATGAAAATACACTTTTATATAGATGAGTTGCATGAAAGTAGTTCCTGGGAGTATGGTTTGAACTTACCCTGAAGACTTTGATAAACGCTCCAGAAGATACGGAGACAGTTCTTCTCCTTCTTCATGCCTCTCTTGCACCTGCACTGGAATAACGGGCTCTGTTTGACGGCGTCGATGGCGCTCCGACACTCTCCCTGCGCCTCTGCTCCAGTCACCCCGCTCATGTTGCCCTCTCTCCCGGCCACGCACTGCCTCATGGTCCGGTACTTGGAGCTGCAGCCGGACTCCTTCAGGCACTGCTCGCTGGCCCTCACGCAGTCCAGTCGGCGGCTCTGGACGCTACTTTCGCTTTGTACCGCTGACTGTAAGTCTAAAAGTTCAAATAGTTTATTATTAATCGCTGAATAGAAACAATAGAAAATATAAACTTATAATGACTTTAAAAATGTTTTTTCTAGGTATTACTTACCAAGAAAAATAAATAAAATCAACAAAGTTGCACAATGCATTTTCTCCAAATTCTCTTCAGCTAATGTCTAAATTTAAAAAAAAATTAAACTATCCCTTGAAAACATATCTGATGAAACCTGAGAAACATACTGGTCCAATTCTGGCGCAAAAAATATCCGAATCAGTGCTGAAATATTTCCTCAATTCTTCTCCCGGCAGCAGAATTTAAGCCAAATATCACAAAGTCAAAGTTTCATCGCAACGGAAACGACCGAAACAACAACAAAAAAAATCCAGTGATATGTTCTGAAGAAGTCAAGTGATGTCAAGACGATGGCCAGTGGTCTGGACCGGACCCTCGTGCACTTGTGAGCTCAGAATCTACACGCGCCTGCTAGAGATACGGAGCATGACGTCACCAGATGTTGACGTTGTTTTTTTTTTTTTTTGTTTTTTTTTAAACATAAACTGTTTAATATTATTTTCAAGCAGACGAAGGGAGTAGATGAAATGGGAAGTGAAGTTATCGAAACAGTAAAAATGGTCTAAAATTTCATTACGTCATTAATTACCTTCAGCGACGAACTCGGCAGAGGACGAGGCTTTAGCCTGTCGTGGTGCCCCACCTAGAGGTGACCCGTAGTATAGCAGGTTCGTTCTTCCACATTTACGGTCTTAATTTATTCAAGACAACACATGTTAAAAAAAGAGAGCTGAAAATGATAAATCAAACAAAAAATGAGTACACTTTTCACAGTACAAAACACTTATCTATTTACTCCTGTGTGTACTTCTATCATAAACGTTAGCTTATTGAGTATAGTTTTATGACGTTCCCGTTATTTTGTTGTTTTTATTTATTGCAGGTCATGACAATACACGTAAGTAAGAGAGTATTATTTGTAGAGCGCTTTTCTAGACCAGGGTCACAACAGTGAGAAATAACAGTGAGAAATAAGTCATGGAACTAATGAAAGAGAAAACATGTCACACACACCAATATTGATTGTGTATATATAAGTGTAATAAATGTCAAGTGTGGTGTGTGTGTGGTGTGAGAATGGCTCATATTCTGTGACTGTCACACATAACTAGACACAATGTGGCACTTGGCAGCTCTGTATTGTTTTACTACTTTAATTTAGTTTTACTTTTTTAATGTAATATAATGTTGTTGTTTTTTTTTTTTTCATCTTCACGCAATTTATATTTGGATTTATATTCTTAATTAATTGAGAAGAAATCTCTCTAAAATAGTGCAATTCTCTAGTAATTAAAAAAAACACTTCCCTAAAGCATTCCATTTGCTTTGGGGAAGTGGTTGTTTTTTTTTTTTAACTTTGGAAGCTTCAGGATAACCATGACACAGATGATTAAGAAACTACACAGATGTTTAGGATATATGAGATCACTGAGGAGTAGAATTTACCCATCAAACAGCCTTTGAATAGCCTTTTACTTTCTACTCCACTGGTCAAATTACAATCAGAGCATGAGTTAACTTTGTAGCTATTTAACCAGTTTTTCTTTTCATTTGTCTTTAGTGCCCTACAATAAAAGCTACACTGTACGCTCATCAACCTCAAACACAATTGAAGTAATTGTGACAAAATAAATCGGGAAAACCGATTACTTTACTAAAAGACAGCGCGTTGATAATTGCAAACATCACGCTTGACATACATAGCTCAGTCCATTTATACATACACAATGTCTTTTTGTCGCTAAAGCACCAATGAACGCCCAACCTTGTCTGAAAAAAAGCTCCAAAATGAACAACTCTAAAAAAAAGTTTAAAATCTTTGCAGACCATGTGACTCCAAATAAATGTTACTGAAATAATAATAAATAAAACAAAATAAAATCCACATTTCCTTAAAAATCATTAACAAAAAAAAGTGAATCCTTTTTTATTATTTATTTAAAAATAACAATCTCACTTGAGGGTGAAACAATTTTCAATGTGTGCGGTGATGGTGTTTGTGCCTGAGGATCAGCATGTCGGACTGAAGTTCACAACAAGTACACCTAGCGCTCTTTGAGACAAAATGACGTAAGTTTGACAGTGTATCATGGGGAGATGGCCGGAATAATATTTAAAATGTAGGTTAATGTGTTTCTAAAGGTCCATAATTATTTGTTATTGTGTTGGTATTTTTTGTACTTAATTGCTTATTATCTTTTATGAAACTAGATTGATCGGGAAAATTCCAGATTACATTATCATAGAAGACTCGAACACAAGCCGCATATACTGAAAAACTCAGAAATACAATAGAAAACAGTTGTGTGTTGTCATATTTCGTTTTACCCTTCTGCCAAAACTAAATTCAGCAACCAAAACCTTCCTGATGATTATGCGAATACGTCTGCAGGGTTTTCAAGAATTACATAGGCTGAACAAGTTGGTAGTATAAGGCCCAGTTCCAACTCGTATTAGCCCTCAATCTTGGCCCTACCCCTTTGTTGGTTCGATCGTTGGACTCTAATAGGAAGCCAGTGATTGGCCTGGTGAGGTTAGTAAAAAGCTTTAGGGTGCGAGAGGTCCTGGGTTCAAATCCCGGACAACATTACATACCATGTTTATATTTGTCTCTTGCTTCTTTACACACTTTAAAGCAATAGGTAAACACAAGGTACTTTTTTTTGATGGCTCGTTGGTCTAGGGGTATGATTCTCGCTTCAGGTGCGAGAGGTTCTAGGTTCAAATCCCAGATGAGCCCTTTCTTCATAGTACTCTTGAAAACACCATGTTCAAATCTTAGATTATCCATGCTGATCAAGCTCATCCAACTGATATTACTCATTGTTTATCTTAAATCAGCCCTCAATTGGTCTCTTTGAATTACTCGCAAGTTCTATTCCCAGTCAAACCATGTTGTCATTTTCATTCACACATTTTAAATCTTAAGATTGAAGAGTGTTGTGTGGCTCATTGGTCTAGGGCAGGGGTGGGCAAACTCGGTCCTCAAGGGCCGCAGGGTGTGCAGGTTTTTGTTCCAACCGATCGAGCATGGACATTTTAACCAATGAGAGTTCAGTTGAAACAAGCAACACCAGACTGACAATCAACTGATTACACTCCTTAGACACCTGATTGGTCAAAATTTGTCCTCTTGATCGGTTGGAACAAAAACCTGGACACCCTGCGGCCCTCGAGGACCGAGTTTGCCCACCCCCAGACTCTAGGCCCTAGAGTCTAGTGCTGTGTCTCAAATCGCATACTAGCATACTAAAAGTTAGTATTTTTAGTACGTTAGTGTGTCTCAATTCTTAGTATGCGAAATTTAGTGCGCCATGCATACTAAATTGGCATAC